>NC_089582.1:144808558-145108558 GCF_019320115.1 Miscanthus floridulus
TGAACAGGCATCTCTTGGATCTTGATATGTAGCAACCTGTAGGAAACGAGAAAGAGCTTAGAATTAGTGACACAGACAAAGCCAAGCAAGAAAAACCACATATTATCATTGGTTCATTACTGAAAAGTTCCAGCAATAGTGGTAAAATAAGGAATTTTTTATTGCTCCAAGAATGGTATAAATAATAGACTCATACCAAAGGACAGAATAATATATACAACAAAAGGCATGAACAGAAAACAACTGTTAGCAGCCTGGTTTCATTATATAAGTAAACTTGTTTCAAAAACTGTGTGAAATGTGGGTGGAAAAGTAGGAGGTTATGAAGAGGGGACCATCCATTGTTAACTACAGATCATCGCCCTGTTCATTTGGGCTGTTTGACTGATAAGCCATGGCTGAAAGTACTGTTGTCTGATTTGGTGTGAGAGAAAAATACCGTTCGTTGGCTGAAAAAGTATGGCTTATAAGCCAAATAAGGCCCAAGCGAACAGGGCGCATGTTTGGGCCTAATAAAAGATTTGACAAAATGCAGGTACGACCCTAGTAATTCAGAAATCAACAGTCCAATACTCCAATCTGAAATCATCAGCCTGTTCGCTTGTTGGTTTCAGCCAGCCCAAACTAGCCAGCCAACAGTGTTTTCCTCTCATAATAAACCAGCACCAGCCAGCCTAAACCAGCTCAGAAACCAACCAGCGAACAGGCCGATCATATGTCAGTTTTGAGACCAACAAGATGGCCAGCATTCCTTTTATCAGCGGTACTTTAGGAAAGTTTACTTTGTCCTTGCAGCCATTTACTACCTAGTTTGTCCTTCCATTTTTCTTCACACTTTGGATTAGGCCCCGGTTTAGATCTAAAAAAATTTGCGCAGTACCTGTCACATCGAACTCTTGCGGCACATGCATGGAGTACTAAATGTAGACGAAAAAAAAACTAATTGCACAGTTGGGTGAGAAATCGCGAGACGAACTTTGAACCTAATTAGTCCATAATTAGACACTAATTACCAAATACAAACGAAAGTGCTACAGTAGCCAAAAATCCAAAAAATTTTGGATCTAAACGGGGCCTTAGTCATTTTTTCCATCACAGCTCAAATGCTACTCTATTATTCTACTACATAAAGTTACCTCCACTTAGGCAGAACTTTATTCACAGAGAGAATGAGAGAGGGAGGGAGAGCAAGCGAGCTTTCATAATGACAACAACGATCGACCTCGGAACCCTCACTATTCCATAATCATTACACCATCCTGCAGTTCAACTTCTGAGAAAAGCAACTTGACTGATGGAGTACTTTATAGTATGCAATGCAAGGAAGAAAAAGAAGAAGAGTTAAAGTCAAAATGGGAGGTCCTTTTGTACTATTTCTGTTTGCAGCAAGCTAAAGTTGGGCACTATATACTGTACGTGTAGGTAAACCATCAAGTCATTAGCGACCACTGAACACCATCTTTATCCTATTCCTAATAGCACACACAAAACTCATCTGAAATCATTTGGCACTATGCAGAAAGTCAACTTATGATTATCCATACCTCTCGATTATACAGTGATTCCTTTCACATCAATAGCTTAAAGCTCTATACCAAGGCTATAGCTGGTTGGATGAAATGAACAAACACGTGTCATTACTATAGTCCTTGGAAGTAATCCAGGTAGAATGTAGCAGCTAACTCTCCCACACACCACATTGTAAGAGCCAGTTTAGATCCGAAAAATTTGGCAAAATGAGCACGGTAGCGTTTTCGTTGTTATTTGGCAATTAGTGTCAATCATAGTCTAATTAGGCTTAAAAGATTCGTATCGTGGATTTCGTCTAAGCTGTGTAATTAGTTTTATTTTTTATTTATATTTAATACGCTTCCAAATTTCACACTAGTCTACTACCTGTCTATTCCGTAGACCACGATATGCAGACTGGAATTAATTGAAGTGGGTCAAAAAAAAAGGCAAACAAACAGGAAAAGGAAAGTAGAGCAGAGAATGAACTGGTACCCTGTCAACAACTTCCTGGCTGGAGAGGAACTCGAAGACGCCATCGCTGGCGACAACGAAGAAAAGGTGCGATGGAGTGATCTCCGACGCTCTTGACCTCCGGCTCGGCGACGACCCCCGACGGCCTCGGCGGCGAGGTCCCCCGAGGCTGCGGGTGAAGGCGGTGCCGGGGTAGAGGCCGTCGCGCGCCCAGACGCGGGGCGGGTCCCCCTCGTCGGGCGCCCAGCCCTCGGCCTCCGGGTCGCGCATGCCCTCCACCTGCTCGACGGACATGACCCGGGCCGCCGCAGGCCTTGACTCGCGCGCGCTCGTCGGCGCGGAACGGGGTCTGGTCCCAGGAGAGGTCCTCGGCGACGACGCGGGCCGGCGCGCCAGACCCCGGCGACGGCGCGCGAGTCGCCGGACGTTGGCGACGTGGAGCGCGCCGCAGCGACGAGGGCGGCCACGGCGGTGGTGCCGCTCATGGAGTCGTCGACCTCGGGCGCGGCGTGCATCTCGGCGTTGGCACCCAGCATGGCCTCGCGGAACGCGGCGGCGGGGCCGGCGGCGGCGAGGGAGGGCGACGCGAGGAGGAGGCGCGGGAGCGCGTCCCGCGCGAACCCGGCGCAGGCGGCGCCGGCGGCGCCGTGGCCGTCGAAGACAGCGAAGAGGTTGGAGGTCCGGGTCCCCCGCGAAGCGCGTGGCGACGAGGTGCGCGTCCTGGGACTCCCGGTCTGGGGAGTCCGGGTACAGCCCCGCCACGGTCAGCGCGGCGTACTCCAGCACCAGCCCGGCCCCGGGCACCGCGGCGCGGCCGAGCGTGGCGCCGCCGTGGTCGCCGAGCCCTCCGCCGCCGCCGACGGCGGAGGAGCCCCTCCTCGGGTGCCGCGGCAGGCAGCACTTGCCCTGCGCGCACCCCATCGGCGTTGCGTCGTGTCGTGTGTGGCTAGGGTTTGGGCTTGGGGCGCGGCCTCTCCTCCTCTCCGCTCTCCACTCTCAGGGTGCGTGATTTTGGGGGGGCTCGGGGAGCCTAAGAAATCGGAAGGGGAGGAGAAGTGAACGAAGGAGAGAAGAAGGGGAGAGCCGGAGACTGGAGACTGGAAACTGGAAAGTGGAACGATTCAAACGCCAAGCGCGAGAGACAAGGCACTTGCAGGCGCACGGCACACGGCACACGGCACACGGCACTCAAGAGGGGCGACGCCGCGGCCGCGCCGTGGTGCACGGGTAGTTCGCTGGGGGGAGGTGTGCCCCGCTGTCCAGTGGCAGCGGAAATAATTCGGTGGGACTGTATTCGCGGGCGGCACTAGGAAACTTCTCGATCCGTCCGTTTTTGGAGCACCTCGAACAGTTCCCCAGTTATGCTAAAAAAAAACAGTTCCCAGTTGCCACCCGAACGAGAAAAAACTGTAATTTGACATATTTGAGAGCTCCAGCGGTACCCAATGAGCAAATTTGTTTCTCGGACACTCCAAATCTAGCCTCCAACACCTCAAAGACGAGGGGCCTGGACTCGCCCCGAATACGAGCGGTAGCATGCACCTGGCGTCTTCGAAGTCACCTGCGGTCTCGAAGTAGGACGGCGGAGGAAGAAGATGGTGCGCGGCTTGGCAACGCGCCCAACAAACGAGGTGACGGCGGTGGAGGAGACGGCGGAGGAAGAGGAGAGGCGGTGGAAGAGGATGCGGCGATCGGAGAGTCGGAGGTTGCGGAGAATAAACGGGTGGGGAGAGAAAAAAATAGAAGAAATAGTGTGAATGACAAATTGGCCCCACATGTCAGAGAAGATATTGGGGGTGAGATTTTCTCGTTCTATTGGAGATGAAGCCTTTTAAAAACCCTCAAAACAAAATCATAGTTCCTCCAATAACTAGTTTTGGGTTGAGATTTTTCTCCTACCGCTAGAGATGCTCTTAAGTCTCATTACGGTCGTGTTTTTTTAAAAGTTTGATTAGATTTATAAAAAAAACTAATAATATTTATATCTTAAACTATCGAATTACACTAATATTATGTACTATAAATATTAATATTTTTATATATTTAACTTTTTGCAAAGTGAGAACGACAATTAAAAAAGAACGAAGAGAGTATTACATATACAGGTGTCTATACATAAGCATACAACGTCTGGGATGTAGTAATTTTTTTAATCTTTCTCCTAAACTTATACAAAATTATATATAATATTGGATATTTACTTTTTAATAAGTGTCATAAGTTCATGGTAGTTACTTATTCCATGAAAATAGTTCTCAACGATTTTGTGTCGAAAGTGATGATGAGATGGCCATGGGTTAAGTACGGCAATAAACATGGTTTTTTTAGAGCACGTTAGCTGACGCGTGTTTCATTAAGAGAAAAAGTTGCAAAATACAACACACCGCTACTAAGAGATACCTCGTAGCGCAGATTACAAAACCACAGAGCAAACACACGTGAAGGTGAACTTTTATGCTTTTTTTTTGAAAGGAACTTTTATGCTTTTGTTTTCGTGAAAAAGACAACCACGGATGTCTTTAATAACAATTATTAGGGAGAAGTAACGGCTGTAAGTAACGGCAGTAGTCATCATTTAAAAAGATGATGCATATCGTGACCACAAATTTGGGTTTTGCTTCACTTACTTTGTCCCTCTCTGCTTCGCCAAATATACACGGTGTGATGGGACTGATAAATCAAGGGGCTCCGCTACAGTCGTCGTGGCAAAGCAGGAAATGGGCACATGATAAAGGAGAGGTTGATAGGACAAGTTGAAGAACCATTCAAGTAACCGGGTGATCACAAGAAGACAATTATTGTTTCTAAAAGCTCTTTCAATCACAAGCATACATGTCTGCTATCATATCCATAATGTGCCAATTCACCAGACCATGCTACGGATCTAGGGCTCGTTCGGTTATTTTAGAATGAGGACAGGAACCAATCCGACTGATCAATTGTTACACAAATTAGATAACCATTCCGACCAAGAATCGTCCCAAGAATATAAACCGAACAAGCCCTTATTAGGAATTGCTTGGATCACCGTTGGATGATTGCGGATGTGTTATATTAATCCACAATATGATTTATAATGATCTAGATTATTTGGATCTCTATACTACATGTGTCGGATTATAACTTATAAGATCTGGTCTTCTCAGCATATGCAATAATGTGTTGTATTAGTATGCTTATTTAAGATGGATTATAGGACGACAATAAATTTTGGTTACATTTTCACAGTCCAACTCGTAACTAAGCTTCTCTTTTTTTTTTTTGATACCCGAGAGATTATTATTGCCCTGATTATTATAACCCAGATGTGATCCAAACACGTCGCTAAACAACAACCACCAAGCAATGAGTTGAGTTGTCCTCAAATCAAATTTGTTCCATGTAAAAGAATATCCAACCATTTATTTTCTTTGGTTTATGCTTAACAGGATATTTTCAGCTGCTCGTGAATGTTGGGTTTAAGAATCGACAAGAACATGGTTTGGTGTTTTGCAGAAACGTAGCGCTCCAACGTTTGTCCGCTCATTTTCCACACCGTCCTTGCGAATCTTGTCATCTAGGACTGGACGGAGACTTTCACCATTCGACTAGAGCTGTTAAAATTACTCCATCCGTTCCTTTAATTGTGGTTTTTTCTTTCGAGAGATAGCTTTGACTAATTTTATATAAAAAATATTAATATTTATGATATATAATTAATATTATTAGATAAATTATTAAATTTATTTTTATATGAAATTTATTTGAAGATATAAATGTTACGTATTTTCTATAAATTTAGTCAAATTTACAGTATAAAAAGAAAAAGACAAATATTTAGAAACAGAAAGAGTACAAAACACACATAACGCGCAGTTCGTTCTGGAACCTCGAATCTCCACTGAACCACGATAGATGAACTGAAAAGGACATGGCCGTTTGTCCGGGTGCTGGACGGAGAGTGGAGAGCCGGCTGAGAGGCTCCACTGGCTACCGTGTCCAGTTCATCGGAACAAAACAAGCAGAAAAGTGACGCTAGGTATTTGAATTTTGGGGGTGTTTCATGTCTGCACGCCTTTCGTTTTATTTGCGAAGTCCGTAGCTTTTTAAAGTCAACTTGACTACCTCCGTGTCCTTTCGAAGATGTGGAATTAGTTGCCTATACCCTCCGTGTCCACTCTCTCCCGTGGAGTATTTCTCAGTCTCACGATGACGAGCTAGTCTCGAGAGTTGACAAAAATGTTTGGACTGTACCACTACGTCAGAATTGTACTTCACTGTCGGATTTTGAACTGGTGCAACCATACCGACAATGATGAGGATAAGCTATCACTGTCGGTTCCTACAAACCGACAGTGTTCTTCAACTTCACTGTCGATTCTTTACACAACCGGCAGAGTTCAGTTCCACCAACACTGTCGGTTCATAAGACTACCAAGTAGAGTTCATTTCCACCAATATTGTTGGTTTGTGTTTGAACCGACAGTGTTATCGTACGAATTACTGTCGGTTTGTGACAAGAACCGGCAGTGATGGCTAAGCCAACGCTGCCGGTTTGTGGCTCTAGCCGGCAGTGCCATCACTGTCAGTTTGATGTTTACGACAACACTGTCGGTTTTCTGCTAACCGACAGTGATGTCACGTTCGTATTTTATTGTTTTATAATTTATTTTAATTTATATTTTTTCGTGTAATCGGGTTTCGCTTTATATACGCTACTTAGACGATAGGTCCATCAATATTAAACATTACAAATGTTACAGTTACAGTTCAAATGTTCTTATCAAGATCTTGATCCCTCAAAATTGAAATTGGTAGCCCTGGCCCTGTAAATTGAAAATCATAGTAAAAAACAATCATTACACAATATTGAAGAACAACTATTCTACTCTACTTCTAAAAACTAATTATAGCATCACGTACTAACAATGATGATCTTGACCACCATGGAATAATTAGCTAGGAATTTAAATGTGTTCATAGACACCAACCGTTTGGATAATGAATTCACCATAATTTGAGCCTTGCACAAATATCCAATTAAAAAAGTGATCTCTAGAATGGAGAAAGAACTAGAATGAGAATCAAGCAATGTAGTCATCAAAACGAAGCTAATTAAGCAACAAAATCAAAAGAGTGGATGTTTGTTACTGTCGGGTACCACGAGAAGGGGTCCCCTAAGCAACAATCGAAAAAATCGCTTAGACCCCGTCAAAATCAAAACCAAGAGACAACTGTTGGCTAAACCCCGGCCATGTCCGAGGCCACCTACTCTCCGCCTCGCTAGAGGCCTCGGACGGCCTACCGAATCTCCGCCTCGCTAGAGGCCTCGCACGGAAGGCCTCGGACGGCCTACCAATTTTCCGCTCCGCTCGAGGCCTCGCACGAAAGGCCTCGGCCGAGAAACCGATTCTCCGTCTCGCCCGAGGCCCCGCGCGTACAGCCTCAGACGAGACGTCGATTCTCCGCCTCGCTCAAGGCCGGCTCGGCAAAATAACCCCGCCGCCTCCGTCTCGACCAACTTCTCGGACAAGATGTCACGTCTGCCCGGCGCGTTCAACCGCTCCCGCGATATTAGCCGAACGACGGCTCGACACAGCGGCGTGGCCGACTGAACGCCAGTCACATCGAAGCCATGCCGTCCAGGACAGGACAGGGTGGGGGTTACCGGGCACTATGCTCGGTGTTG
The DNA here is from genome assembly GCF_019320115.1 of Miscanthus floridulus. NCBI lineage: Eukaryota > Viridiplantae > Streptophyta > Magnoliopsida > Poales > Poaceae > Miscanthus > Miscanthus floridulus. The sequence goes on from NC_089582.1 coordinate 144,816,210, forward strand.
TGCCCACGACCGGCGCCCGTACTGTACTGTGCTACCTAACTCCTGCTCCAGGGACAACGTGGCGTGCGGAGTCAGGTCCGGGTTACTATAGCCTCGGAATCAGTGTACAAGACCAACTGCTCCCTCCACGCCTCGGCAGTCTACTTCAGGGTCTCGGTAACCTCGGGATTCGTGCCCGCCGAGCCCCCCACGACGGCTCGGCCTTGGCATCAACTGAGCCTCGGCTCTTTACACTATCAGCACACAGCAACCGGCACATCGTCCGCCATGCCCTGTGTCAGGCTATCACTGGAGCTCCCACGTTGCATAGGATCGGACGTGGTTGGCGCATTGCTCCAGTGCATCAAGGACAGGACCGCTCCGTCGACCATACCGCCACAGTAATAGGCTACAGGGCTCGGACATGCCGCCTCTGTTCGTAGGACGCCGCATAGAGAACGCATGTATCACCCCTGACCCCCCTTCAACTATAAAAGGAATGGACCGGGGCCGTTTCTAGGACACGCATAGGCAGACGGACGAACTCACTCACTCACGCACAGGCAACGCTCTATAACACGCACGTTTACCCGCTGCCTGAGATTAGCATCCCAAGTAACCCACACCGTTCCACGCAGAGACCTGGGACTAACTCCATCTCTCGCTCTACTTGTAACCCCCTACTATGAGCATTTCGGTGCAAGGAATACAAGATCGATATCTCGGACTGGACGTAGGGCATCCATCGTCCGAACGGGTATAAACCTTGTGTCTCTTTGCATCACCATCCGGGATTAGGGACACGCAATGCATTTTTACTAGTTGGTTGAAGGCCCGTCGGTCCGAAACACCGACAGTTACTGACCTTAAAGCAAAAAGATCAAGTCATTCTTCAAAATCCAAGCGCTAGCTTCATGGTGAAGAGCTGCCGCACCAATAGAGGGAAGGGCCCAAACGCGCGTCTCTGTTTTTGGGATGGAAGAGAGGAGAAAGAAGAGGACAGCTGCAGACTTTTTGTGCTGTAGGCTTATCACCGTCGGTTATTGGCTAGAACCGACAGTGATAGAGCCAAATCACTATCGGTTTATGGTTTGAACCGGTAATAATAAGTGGCCGCAAAAACACTGCCAGTTCAAGACACGAACCGACAGTGATGTGGTGCTTCACTGTCGGTTTTAGCACAGCTCCAATTATTTTATTATTTTCAAGCTCATAACCGACAATGAAAGTACATCACTATTGGTTCTCACAAATTCGGTAGTGATGATGGCGGCAATTATGTCCAAATTTGACGTAGTGTAATGTCGCCGTCCATTAGTGTAAGATGCGTTTCAACCTAACAAAAGTCAAATTTTACAACAACTAATCATTGCCCCGTTCGGTCGTTTAATTTTCGTCATAAGTTAAATTTCTCTAATTTTTAACCAGCTTAAAAATAAGAGTTCTGTCATACGTGTACGTTTTTTTCAATTTGATGAGTTGAGCAAAGAGCATACCGTACGTACATATAGCCTGGCATCCGGCGTACGTGTCCAAGCACCTCTGATTTTGCGATATGATTCACGTGTCAATGTGTCATCAGTCCTTCGAATTCCCAGATAGATCTAATCTAGGAGTATTCTATAGTAATCGAGCATTCCAACCGGATCCATCCATGCGTATTGCCCTGATGCGCGCGCGCGTACTCACGTGTCCATCAAATTTGTGCGAGTGCGATGTGGATTTTTGTTTTGATAAGTCGACGGAAAGGGAGAGGATAGTGCGACGTGGATTGGGTGCAGCCATATAGATGCACGCTCTAGAAAAGACTGTAAAAAGACAATGTCCAAGAAATTTTGTTGCCGAAGCCCATTCGTACCGTTTCCGTTTATAATACCATAGCATCTTCGATTATAATCGACGTGTCATGAGAATTTTGTTATTCTCCATTTTACTAGTTCAAAGTTATGAAACATCAGTTACCAGAATTAAATATTCAAACCCTGAGTTTCTCTGATTCAATCTAATTAAAAGAAACTGTATGACAATCTAACCATATGTATCTCACCCTACAATGTAGACATTTACACCTACGCACACTTACCCCTATGAATACATGTATACAAAATTCTAGCTCTATTAGCAATCTTCAAAGACTAGATCGGCAAATTCTCAAGATTGAAGAAGTCATCATTATTACCTCCATCTTTGTTTGTTTGGAGGACAGGCTCGTCCAATATCTGATGAATAAATAAATAATAACAACAATAAACAAATAAAATGGCTTTAAGTATACAGTCGATCATGACCAAACTATTATATATATTGCATCGATGCATGTACCCTTTTGGACGATGTCGATTTGTAGTGGACAAACGCGTTAGTGTCGCTCGTTATACTCGTGCACACTCGCGTCGCTCTCCATCGCTTCTTTTTCCCTTCCCTCCATGGCCGCATGCATCAAGCATCATGCATGCATGCGAGAGTATCTTATCGATCCGCCGCCGCCGGCGGCGGCGCCGCCCTACCCTCTGAATTCGGTAGCAGACACGCACGGGCGGCGCTTGTAGCTCGTGCCGTCGTGCGTGTGGGTACGGCACGAGGCAGCACGGGCGTACGTACTTACCTTAGCCTGGAGCTGAACTAGACCTACCATCAAACCATTTGTAACTTTATTATTTCACAGTTGAGCACTTTTACTGTTTGTGATGAGTGGTTAACGAATAACCATCACGTCAGCGCAGGATATTTAAAAAAGAAAGAAAGAGCATCAGTACATCGATTTGCTGCCAAATCCCAAACAAAAGAAATTCGCCAAAGGCACACGGACGCCGGCCCAGCAGCAGCAAATCGGGCTGCAACTGTAAGAACAGCACCGCGGAAACCTAGAGCCCAAAGCCCGATGGACGGGCCCCTCGGCACTGGTACAACAATGAGCCCAAATCAAGAGGAACGGTGCCGCTCTGGAAATGGATCGGTTGCGCACAGTCAGGGCACGCATCCTCTTCAACAGCAAGAAGACTGACTCCAACAGATCACGTATACCGTGACCCATACCAAAAATAGGTTGTCTACAGTGTTTTATCTGCGTAAAACGCTTCTCCAACGAAGTAGGCAAAGGAGCGACGCATTTTGAGTGGGAGCCGACACGGGACGCAAATAAGCATCTTCTCTCCGTCCTTCTGTGTCTCCACGCTGCCGGAGCTCGTCCGCGCCCAGGGGCACCGCACTCCTCTGTTCCTTCCGTCCGCAAGAGAGAGAGAGAGAGAGAGAGGGGGGGAGAGAACGAAGCGGAGGGAGAGAGAAGCAAGGCGGCGTGCAGACCGGGGAGCACCGGCGACGGCCCCGGCGGCCTGCGGCCGTCTCCCACGAGAGAGAGGCAGCAACGGGAGAGGGGGAAGGGAGAGCGCTCGGCAGCGCTATTGCCTCGGCGCGGATTGAAGGGAGGGAGAAGCAGGGGAGCAGGGAGAAGAAGAGGAGGGAAAAGGGCGGACCAGAGGGAGAAGAACTCGTCCGCACGAAGGGGCACCGCGCCTCGCCAGATCTCGCGTCGGAGCCACTTCTCGAGGCGGCGAACTTCCTCGCGGGCGAGGCGTGCGGCGGCGTCCTGGCGCTCGATGTCGGCGAGCGCGGCGCGCGCGCGCTCAACGCGGCGCTGGGCGTCCTCGACGCCCTCGAGCAGGGCCCGGTTCTCTTTGCGGAGCAGAAGCTCGTCCACTTTCTCCCCCACCGCCGAGCTCAGCCAAGACGCCGCGGCACCGGCGCCCTCGCCGCCCCCGCTTCCGCCTCCGGACTCGCTTCCACGACGCACCCCCATGGAAGCGGCAGCGGCACCGCACAGCAACCTGAGCAAGGGGACCCACGGGTACGAAAGGAGACCCGACGAGCGGGCGGAGGAGCACGGCGAGGCGGGCGGCTTCTCGTTTGCGTCGCTGGTTGGAGAAGGGAAGTTTTTGGGTCCGTGCCCCTTTCACTGTGGGTTACCTAAACCGTCGAATGCCTCTTTGTTTTTAGGTGCGGCTTGTTGGAGACAGTCTAACACACTCAAATTTACATATAGGTTATGTGATGAATCTAAACTCATGCGTGTTTGAATGGAATGGGATAAGATCCTGGATAAGGTTAGGAGAAAGATGTGCTCATTACTTCGAATGTCGCTGCCTGCCCTCGTGCCCTCCATATCCCGTACATGGTCCGGATTCATTATCCGCACTTATAGAGTCAGAACAACTCGTGTCCAGTATCAAATCTGGATCTAAGACATCCTGAGTTCCATGCAACGCATGGACATCGTTTGTTAATCTGTTATGAATTTTGAAATGTTCCACATTATATTTTTGAATGTATCATTTAAATATCTAATTATTATTAAGTGTACAAAAGAATGCCGTCTGTCAATAAATATATTTAGTAGATTCACCATTCAATTTGTATAGATATGTATTTTTTTTTATCTATATGTAAAATATTCGTGGGCCTATCCATCTCCTCTCCCTCATGCTGCTAAACAACTAAGCTAAATAACGCACTAATGTGGGCCAAATAACTAGACAGCCCACCAGGCGAGCTTAGCGCGCTGCTTCCTGGCCCAAACAGCCCGCTCGCCCGTGGACGGAACTAACCGCTCCACTCCACTCCCAGTCTCCCACAAACAAACCGTTGCGGCGCGACCACCGAGCCCGGCCCCCTGCCGGTCCGCCCCCCACTCCTGATCGCCGGCGATGGCGAGTCTTCTCCTCCGGTCGCTCTGGCGGGCGCGAGGCTTCAGCTCCTCTGCCACCTAGGCGGCGAAAGAAGTGGGCGACGGGAAGCTCGTGGCGTCGGTGATGTTCCAGGAGTTCTCGTACGCAACGCCCGCTCTTCTCGCCCATTTGGTCCCAATCTATTCTCTGCTCTGTTTCCCTGATTTGGTCGTGCGTGTCTCTGGTAGGTTTCGGTGGAGGCAGCAGCACAGACGGCACTACCCAGACGAAGTTCTCGGCAAGGCCGACGCCAGGCGATACTTCTATCCCCTTCCCCTCGCATTGGATAGCCTTCTTTTCTGAAAAGAGCGTTCGTGGTTATTTTGATTTTGCTTAATGGAAGAGCAAGTGTGCAATGGGCTGACTGATGGATGCATTTCTCGGTGCATTGGCATAAGAGGTTTAGAATAACCTGGGGGGTAATTTCAATCGGAGGGTGAGAAAGGTTATTTGCTGCCAATATTTTACGCAAGTTGAATATCATTGACTAAGAAAACAAGGAGCACTGTGATTATTGTATCAGGGTAAACAGGTTGCTAATAGGACACAGGGTAGCTGTCTGTAAGTTTTTTGGCAACTGTCAATAACTTGAGTCGAGAGCAGATATGCATGTTCTTTGCCCTTTTCTGATGACCTGTGGTGTCACAGAAAAATAGCAAAATTGCTGCCAACATTTCATCAGTAGATGTACCATGCCAACCCTGAATTATAGGTCCTTATGCTTTATCAACTGGTTACTTTGAATGGAGACTTGCAGACCAACAAAATACCCCAAGTCCCATCTAGGAGAATGATCAAGAATGGAGCTTTGTATTTTGTAATGAACATCTGTGAACAATTCAGGTTCCATTCCACGTCAATTAGGCACAATTGCATGGACTTGAGACAGCCCCAACGAAATTAGTTGACCTGAAAGTAATACACATGGTATAATATCTTTTTATAGCAAACATTTATGTGATGACTACTGTCTGACTCTGTTTCTTAGGATGTTTTCCATTCTCAATTTGTATACTCTGCAATTTGCATCTAGTATTTTTTTTTAATAATGTCTCCACATTTTCTTTCGTAGGGGTAAGGGTGATTATCACATTGATTATGTGCCTGCTCCAAGAATCACAGAGGCTGACAGAACAAATGACCAGAAGTAAGTGCTCGACTTCACCCCTACCCATTAAGGAGTCCTAGTTTCAAAATGGTTCTGGTGTTATTCTTTGTATCCTCTACTGGCCTGCATTTATAGTAGGATGAGCTAGAGTTTATTTCACGCATTGAGCTTCCCTATACTTTCTAAGTACTAGGATACTAGTTGAACTCCCTGCATGATTGTGCACTAGATTTTTAAGGCCAGTTGTATTTGCTCTGCCTATGCAACCCAACATTTATTTACAATTAAAAAAATCTCTTCTGTTTGTCAATCATAGTACCCATTATAGCACTACCTGACTAATCTATGCCGTTACAATTTGGTCATGAAAATACAAAGTATATCCTTCTCTTTCCATTTCAATTAATAATAGAATTTCTTGGATTTGTCATATGGGAGTCTCAAGCCCTTAAAGCTTTTGTCCCATTTTGACCTGTACAATAGTAAGTTTTAAGGATTAATGTGGTTCCGTCTAGGTGTCCAAGGCTTAAATTACTTTGGTTTTGGGTGAGTACAGGCCACAATGGGGAAGTAGCTACAACAATACATGTTGAAGTTTGTTAGTTAAGATCGTTACGAAGTGTCTGCTTCTATAAGAAGCCGAAACAGGACATCATCTGTGGATCATTTCAAAGATGACAGTAATAGGCATTTCCCATGCATAACTTCGTGCTCAACATGATTAAGGGATCCATTTTCTATCCTGCAACTGCAGCTTTACTGTAGCATCACATTGTAAAATCATGGACTAATTAGGCTTAAAAAAATTCGTCTCACAAAGTAGTCGCAATCTATGTAATTAGTTATTTTTTTTAGTCTATATTTAATACTCCATGCATGTGTCTAAACATCTAATGTGATAGGGACTAAACTTTAGGGGAAGAAACTAAACAAGGCCCAATAACATGCATAGGTGTGGGATTGTGAAGAGACAAGGCATGTATAGCTTGTGCAAACTATGGTTTCAATCTCTCACGACATACGTAGAGGTATGATTTTTTTCTAGGGCTAATGCTATTCGCCCTGTTCGTTTGGGCTGGTTTGGCTTATAAGCCATGGCTGAAAGTACTGTTGGCTGGTTTGGTGTGAGAGAAAAATACTGTTCGTTGGCTGATAAGCCATGGCTTATAAGCCAAATACGATCAAGCGAACAGGCTGATTGTATGCCAGCATTGATGTTGTACTCAGGAGCGTGTGGCCCACGCAAGCCAGCATGAATTTGCATTTCTTATTTCAAACTATGTGTGTGCATTTCTTATATTTATACAATTTGGTCTCAAACGGGAGCTCATTTACAAATATAAAGGTTTTTTTAAGCAAATTTAGAACATACTAGGGGTTTTAAATCAAGACTAACATACTCTTTATTAAAAGCCTATATGGAGCTAGTGGGTGGCAGAATTTTAGGGTTGGTTGATTGAGTAATGCAAGCTTTAAGTGGGAGGTTTGGTTAAGATTTCACCCCTGATCCCTTAAATTTGTGGAGAAATTTGAAACACATCCCCTTTATTTCTTGAAAGAGCATGATTGCTCCATTGCAACCACTCAACTACCTTCGAGGTTTGTTCGCTTGAACTTATCAGCTCGGTTTATCAGCTATGGCACAATGTTTTTCTCTCACAACGAAACAACCTCAGCCGGCTAATCAGCCACAAAAACCATCAGCCGAACAGCCCATAAATTATAATACATTTTAGTTTTTCTAGTATGCACTTAGATATACATAGTAAAAGCATCTAGAAAAAACAAAATGTTTTACTATTTGAAGCGGAGGAAGTAGTTAGTTGTTTAGCGCATCAAATTGATATAAGCTATCTCCAAAATAATCAACGTGTTCGGCTGCACAGCTGCTGCCTCCGGCCGCTGAGTACTGTGAGAGAAAAATAAGCGGCTACTGCAGCAGCTTATTCGTGTAGCCGAACAATACGAATACTTACAGTTCTATATTATTCAGGTGCACAAACATAAACATAGCTACATTTTGTTTTGGGACGTTGTCATTATGACTAGATAGACTAGATGGAGTAACATTTTAAGCAAGTTTTGTTTCCACACTCGAGGCTCAAGGTTTTTTCAAAATGAATGGAATTGTGACACAGAGAGAGCGATTAAATCTCATTCAGTTGATCCTAAATTTTAAAAATAAAAATAAAAAATAAAAATAAAAAAGAAGTCAAGGCTCGCTACCTTCATCATCAATTTTTCTTCTCAAACGTGGGAGTTCCTTCATTGAGAAGCATGGCTGCCCGCCAGAGAGCATTAAACCTGGAGTTCTGGACGGACGCGCAGACAAAAATTTTCCCTCAGCTGTAAGAAAACCAATTCTTTCTCGAGAAATAAGTCCCGTCGTTTTCCTCCCATTTCCCTCCGCTGTCCGCTTCCACTCCCGCCCGCCCCGCCGCACCCCGTCGACGCCGCCGCAGGCCCGCAGCTGCCGCGATGCACAAGACGGCGCAGGCCTGGTTCACCGGCGGGACCGCCGCCTCCGCCGGCACCGCCGCCGAGTCGCAGCCGTCCCTCGTCGCCGACTGGAACTCGTACGCCGCCACCCGCTCCGACGCCTCCTCCTCCTCGCCGCTCCCCTTCGACATCGAGGCCGCCGTCCGCTCCGCCAACGACACCGTCTCCGGCACTTTCAGCTCGTGAGTTCCGCTTCCCCATCCCGACCCCAAACCCTCAGATCCGGTCTCCCCCCGCTCCCTCTCATCGGATCCGATCTGACCGCCGCAGGGTCACCAAGGGCGTGCGGGAGCTCCCGGGGAGCTTCCAGAGCGCCACCAGCAGCTTCCCCTCCGGGAAGGCGCTCGTGTACTTCGGCCTCTTCCTCGCCACCGGCATCTTCTTCGTCTTCATCGCCTTCGCGCTCTTCCTCCCCGTCATGGTGCTCATGCCGCAGAAGTTCGCCATCTGCTTCACGCTCGGGTGCGCGCTCATCATTGCCTCGCTCTTCGCGCTCAAGGGGCCAGCCAACCAGCTCGCCCACATGACCTCCAAGGAGGTAATGTAGTTAGCTTCGCTCTGCACTGCTGTTACTTCTACGTTTCCCGTAATTTAAACATTAAGCTTCACTTTATCCTTTGGGAGGTGGTATGCTGTTGCTGCTATAATCTGTTATAAACTAATGATATATAGTCAAACTGGGTTTGTAAGCTGTTTTCTGAAAATTTCCAAGACCTTGAAGCCATAAATCATGCTAGTTATCAGTTTGATCCTGTTATATTGGTCAGGATTTGTCGGTGGTCGCTGGTTTGTTACCACTAGACTTTTGAACCCAACATAGGCTTTGTTGTTGTTGTTGAGTTGTTGGTAACAAGAAGCAAATCTTGCTCTTGAGTTCCTTGGTGAGCTCAGCTTATAAATTATGGCCATCTCCAAGCTGCAAAGGACTGTTATTAATTGATATTGAGCATTTGTTTCGATGTCTATCAATGGATATTTCTCTAGAATCGGCTGTAGCTTATCTGTGTTCTTTTTTAGTATCACACTTCATATTTTTTTTGTATGTTTTAGGGCAATTCTCCTTATTGCAAAGTTGAAGTAACGGTTCCTTATCCCCTTCTGTTTCATATATAGATTGTCTGGTAAAAGATAACATAATAAAATACCAAACAAGCAATTCGGAGGGTAAGTTCATCAATCTAAACAAATGGTTTGGGTTCTTTAGATATATCCTATAAAAGCATATTTGGCTCAACAGTCTGAGCTTTCTAATAAGTTGCTACAGTGCTTTCTAGTAATTAAATCTGTGGAGTGCAGATGAAATACTCTTGGATCTGTGTAGTGGACAGAATGGTTGGTGCAACTTAAAATCCATAGGAACAACCTCCTCCCTACTCAGAATTGTTATTTTAAGTTCAGTTGTGTTTTTTACTATAACAGGCTTCAATATGCTCTTCATTCATCTTGCTTATTTCTAATCATAATGTGCAGTGTTATACCATCAGTATCAGGATTTGGAAACCTCAAGTTTCTAGGGAATTCCAATCTAGACCTGAATGAAATGCATTTTTTTTTGGCTGGAGTCACTTCTATTAGCCCAAATTGGTTCCAAATAAAGATGTGGCTCTTTATCCAGCCTCTCATCGTGTTTTGCTTGTTGACAACATTACATAAAATCTAGAGTTGAAAGAGACGAGTCATCTGGTGGGAGTCACTTTCATCAGCTGAAATTGTCGAGTCATTTGTTGAGAGTCACTTTCATCAGCCGAAATTGGGTCAAAAAAAAAATGTTGCGGCTGTGGGGTATTCTTTATTTTGTCCAGCATCACCCCTAGCTGAAGTTGATGACAACATTGCTTTGATGCCTATGGCGAAATGACTTCCCACTATTGCTTAATGGTTGCTTAGCCTGCCCAATCTACCTTCCACACCCTTAATGCCTTCAAAAACATCATAAAAGCTGCAAATCCTTACCAGCTACATATTTCCCACTTGTGCTAGGTTGAACTTTCTAATTTTAGAAATCAAGTCATTTGATGCATGTCAATGAGTACATCTTGAGTCTAGTTCAATTGTTAATCCACTGCTTGGTAAATTTATTTCTCTTTGGCAATTACTACTTTGTTCATAACTTCATATTCTTCTAGCTGGCAAGACAAGGGGATTTTCTTTAAAACTATTAACGATGACTTCATAGTGAAGCTAGACCTTTTTTATTGTTTCTATAGAATTTATAAGTAGTTCTTGTACCGTCTTAATTTTCTTAAATGGCTGCAATATTTGTAACATTGAAACACATGATATCCGATGAATATTTTTGTCTGCTATCCTATTCAGAGGCTCCCGTTTTCAGTGGGATTTATTGGATGCATGGTTGGTACGATCTATGTTTCTATGGTGCTTCACAGCTATTTCCTCTCTGTGATCTTCTCAGTCCTTCAGGTATGTCTTTGACTAAGATTTTTTTTTGGACTCAATCTATGTTTGTTCAAATCTTGATATACTGTAAGGTCACTTGTTTTAGTGCATTAGGTGTAGTTTCTGTTTATGACACCTCTAGAACAGGGCTGCTAATCTGAACAATGAGTTCATAACCAGTGCCTTCTTCAAAGGGGAGGGAAGAGTTTGCCTTCCCCTCCACTCCCAAAAAAGAAAAGAAAACAAAAATAATTCTCCTTCCCTACTTCTTTATGGAACAATACAGTGTCATGATGAGCTGTCATCTGGCATATGGCCTGCGAAACTGCAATACCTCAGCATTCTCTTGTGCATTCTGCTTTTCAGACTCACTCAATTTTTCACTCTTTTCTTGACCCAGGTTCTGGCCCTTGCATATTACACTATATCCTACTTTCCTGGAGGATCTAGTGGACTGAAATTCATCTCGTCTGGTCTGTTGTCCTCAGCAACAAGTTTATTTGGTCGATGACCTTCCGTTGTCACACATTTACTTGATCATACCATGTTATGCCGCAAGATTTTTGTATGTAGTTGCTGATCATCCCCTTGATAGAGATTTCATGATCTTCCCTCTCCTGTCATCCTGTTTGTTTGTCTAGACTTGTACTGGTGTTGGATATAGATTATAGAGTGAAAAGGATTCATCGCCCCTCTATCTCAGTGTCCCTTGTGGCTGTATATTGTGGAAAGAAATCTGTTATGACCAAGTTAAAGATAACGCTGTGGGATGATGTTGGTTTATATTATTTCAATTCTAGAATTGCAGTGCTCATGTTCACCCTACTGCAGGCCATTTCTTATCTCTATGTATCATTTAAAACTATTTCTGAGTATAAATTGCCACGAAAATTCTACAAGTTAAAGTGTGTTTTCAAATGGTTGGCAGTGGCACTTGCCTCTGGTTCACCAGTCATTTGAGATGTGTGGCGCCAGACAGATCCAGCAAACTTGAGGCTGATGGTTGAGTTGAGAGGTCTATTAAGTTTGTGAACAAATTATCCACACGACCACACTTATAATTGCGAAACTTCTTGTTTTTGTAGTGTCATTTCTAAATCAATGGTCAGCGTTCTTTTAGAGCCGAGCAACATTCCATGAGAAACAGTTTTTGTGGATGCTGTGGTATGGTATCCTAGCTTAGCTGGAGAAGGTGCTCTTTACATCAATTTAATTAAAAATGAAACTGATAATATGGGCATAGCTGTAGCAAATTTCTTAATTTTGGATCACCATCTACGTTAGGTGCTGCAAACCTTTGAACAAGGCAAAGTCTTCGGCCAGCCTGTGTCGGGCCCACCATTGAAGAAACGAAGAGCTGCTGCAAAGTCAGCGCCTCACTGTAAGTGAGCCCTCGTTTAGTTGGGTCCCTGATCGGCGCCGCCCGATCTGGGGCTCTACTGTAGCTACAGTAGGTTTTCGTTTTTATTTGGTAATAATTGTCCATGTTCGTATCGTAAAGTACAATCAAACTGTACAATTAGTTTTTGATTTCGTCAACATTTAGTACTCCATGCATGTATCACAAGTTTGATGTGATGGGGAATCTTCTTTTTGCATAGTGCCAAATTTGGTAATTTAGTGGAACTAAACAGGGCCTGAAGGTATTCCGTAGCCACCACGACAACACAGGATTGTTATTGCAGCCAGATCTAGAGGGGGGAGGATCAATTGCTTGGAGAGAAGGATCAATTCCAACAAGGATTTGAGAAACTAGCGACATCTGAAGATGGGAGGAGTTGGGGAGACGATTTTAACGGGGGTGATGAGCACCGTGGTCGGCAAGCTCACTAGCCTCATCGAGAAGAAGTACACCGAGCTCAAGAACGTGAGGAAGAAGCTGGAGCAGCTCAGGAAGGAGCTGGTGGCCATCAACCTCGCGCTGGAGAAGCTCGCGGCCATGGAGAACCCAGACGCGCAGGCGAAGGCCTGGGCGGCGGAGATGCGCGAGCAGGCCTACGACTTGGAGGACAGCATCGATCTGTTCACCCACCACGTCGACCATGAGCCGATGGACACCACCACCGGAGTCAAGAGATTCTTCCGCAACAAGATCAGAAAGCTCAAGAAACTACACTACCGCCATAGGTTTGCCAAGGAGATCCAAGAACATTTTGATCTTGTCAACGAAGCACACGGGCGTAGAAAGAGAAACAAGATTGACGAGCGCAGCTTCTGCAGTTCTAGCATCTCGTGCGCGGAGATCGATCCTCGGTTACAGGCACTGTACGTGGAGGTGGAGAAACTCGTGGGCATTGAAAAACCAAGCAACGAGATCATTGGTCGGCTAGTCGGCAAGAACCTAGCAAAGGGATGTAGGATTGTCTCCGTTGTTGGATCTGGAGGTTCAGGCAAGACTACGCTAGCAAAACAAGTGTACGAGAAAATCAAGGGTCAGTTTTCTTGTGCAGCTTTTGTGTCTGTATCACAGAAACCCAACATGAATAACCTTCTACGTGACTTACAATATCAAACTGGAGTTAAAGAATGGATGGCAATGGGATCTTGCAGTGACCTACAACTGATCGACCAACTAAGATCACATCTCGAAAATCAAAGGTTAGTTTACCATTCTTTTTCTTTTTGCTTGCTTCAGTAACTTTTAGAAATTTGTGAATCTTACTAGTTACCACTAGTAGAATTTTTTTTCCTCGAACGAACCACTAGTATAAATTTGTCAATACTGCTAGTGGTTATTTGTGGGTAACCTGCACAGCCTTTAATTACAGTTTTGCAATTTGAATGATTGTAATCCAAAACTTAACAATCGAATTCTAAGAACCTTTTAATTAATCCATCATCATGGTGATGCACCACCCGTTCTTTATGATACACAAGCTAGCAAATATATACTGTAAACAAAGCTAGGGATTGACCAAAGAATGCCAGCCCTAAAACTCCCCTAACGTATTTGCATGTGTGCAAAATTTTGTTGCATATACTGAAAAAATGATTCTCACTTCTTCACAAACTTGCTTATATAGGTATCTTGTTGTGATTGATGACGTTTGGACAGCGGAAGCATGGCAATACATACAATATGCTCTTCCTAAAAATGCCTGTACAAGTAGAATAATCATGACTACACGCATCAACAGTGTAGGACAGTTGTGCTGCACTTCAGATGAGGGCTTTCTTTATCAAATGAAACCTCTTAGCAGAAGTGATTCTGAAAATTTATTTCTCAAAAGGACACTTTGTGCTGATGAAGATAGGTTTCCTATTCAACTGGAGGGGATAAAAAATGATATACTTGAAAAATGCGATGGTTTGCCATTGGCTATTGTTACTCTAGCTAGTTTGTTAGCTAATAAACCGAGAACAAAGGAAGAATGGGAGAGAGCACTTAATTCTATCCGTTATATGCATGAAAAAGACAGTGGGATGGAAGTAATAGATAAGATACTTACTCTGAGTTACAACGATCTACCGTACCATATGAGAAATTGCTTACTGCATCTCAGTACATTTCCAGAGGATCATGAGATTTACAAAGATATATTGCTATGGAGATGGATAGCCGAAGGATTTGTCACTGAAAAACAAGGTTTTACTTTGGAGCAAGTTGCTGAGAGTTACTTTTATGAGTTTATAAATAGGAGTTTGATACAGCCCATAACCTTGGTTCCAAGATTTGGAATGTACACGGTAGAAAAAGGATGTCGAGTCCATGATATTGTATTGAACTTCCTCATCTCTCGGTCAGCTGAAGAAAATTTTGTAACTATGTTGGATGGCCAGGGTATTCCATCTTCAAATCAAAGGATTCGTCGGCTCTCTGTCTGGTACAATTCAATACATGCACAGGCAGTCTCTCGAGGAACCATGAATCTGTCTCATCTCCGTTCAATTAGTATATGCGATGTTGGAGGATGGACGATGCCTCCTGTTTTGGACCTACCTATTCTTCGGGTGTTAGATATAGAGGAATACAATGATTTGAGGATTCTTGATCCTGATGGCATTATAATTTTATTTCAACTGGGGTTTCGGAGGTTCTGTAGATCAAATGGTGTCACGCTACCAGCCCAAACAAGGAATCGGATTGTTGATCCTGATTGCATTTTAAGTTTATTCCATCTGAGATATCTGAGGTTTGGTGGAGCAATGGGTGTCACACTACCTGCTCAAATTGGGACTCTACAGTATCTGCAGACTCTTGATTTAAGCGGAGCTAGAGTAACACAGCTTCCAGAAAGTATTGTTCAGCTCAAGCGACTGATGTGTCTTGTTGGGTACCAACTCATGATGCCAGATGGGTTTGGTAACATGGAATCCCTTGAGGAGTTAGGGAATCTAGATGGCTGCAACTGCTCCATAAATTTTGGGGAAGATCTAGCACTTTTGAGCAAGTTGAGGGTACTCCGAGTGACGTTCATGTGGAACAGAACAAGTGATCTGGGAGCTAGAAAGGAATCTTTGATTTCATCTCTCTGCAAACTCGGAGGAAACAACCTTCAGTCTGTCTATATTTATGACAATGTTGGTGGTGGAGATTGTCTTGTGGAATCGTGGTACCCTGCACCATGCCGCCTCCAAAAGTTTATTCATATCAGTAAATACTCCAGGTTTCCGAAGTGGATTAATCACAGTCTTTGTGATCTCACCTACTTGGATATACTTGTTCAGAAGATGGAAAGGGAATATCTGCGTATTCTTGAAGATTTGCCTGCCATTCGTGTCCTATACCTTGATGTGAAGGAAGTTGCAGAAGATGGACTCATCGTCAGTTACGGTGCATTTCGAAGTCTAACATGTTTCCAATTCTATAATGTAGACGGACCTGGTTTGGTATTTGAAGGAGGTATGCGAATGCTGGAATGGCTTAGGCTCGGATTCGACGCAGATAAAGCAGTTTCAACACATGGCAGTTTAGAGAGTGGCATTGGGCACCTCTCAAATGTTAAACGTATCGGTCTTACTATACGGATGATTTCTGAAGGTGAAAATGATCCCGCGGAGAAGGCCGTCAAATCTGTCATCAATGGCCAAGTAAATATGCTTCCCAACTGCGCCACAGTGGACATTGGATTTAGTAGACGGAGTCGGTTTTCACCTGGCAGGTACAATAGGGCCACATAGAAGAACCCATAGGATGTATGTAACACCTCGGTGTTATGGTTGCACTAAAACACTTGCATCACATGAGCATGTACATTATCATCTTATTCATAAGCATCATACCATGATGAATGTATCATTTCATGTGTGTTTCTATTTGAATTGTTTGGTTCTATGCTAGCAATTATGTGTGCTCATGTGTGGTCTATGCAAATGTGTGTCAAATGTCCTCTTAAACAACTTAGCTACACTTAGAATGTCATTAGGAACAATGTTCATGTTGACCATATTGCCTAATTATACTTCCAAGTAATAGTTTGACTTGTGTTGACCCCTGGAGCTCTATTGTTTGACTGTTTAAAAAGTACAGCTTAGAGTGTTTGCATGTCTGAGCAACCTAAAGCAAAGTTGTAGCAAATTATATATGGAACAAACTTTGTTTAGAGGCCAAGTCATGAAAATGTGTGGAACAGTCTCAAACATGGCCCACAAGTCAGATTTGGGTGCTGATTCTACACTTAGAAAATTCTCTAAGTCAAAGCTGCTTTTACAGTTTGATGAAGCTGACTTTGGCTTGATGCAACTCGTGATTAATTGAGAATTAGCTGACACTTTCTAAAGCAATGTTGTAGCCCTATCGTAGCTCTAAATTTTGCTTCAAGGAGATTTTGCTAACTCGCCACCGATTTGGAGTTTGGAGGCGATGAAAACGCGCTGACAGTCACTTGATGCCGGCTCTGATGGCTTCGGGTTCAGGCCGACATGGCCGACCGGTGTCAGGCCGAGCTCGCCAAGTGGAAGCAGTACGCCGGCGCTGCCCCCACAGGTCTGGCCGTCGCTGCCACGAAGACGCCACGCGCCCGTTAGCTCGCCTACTTGCTTCGTCGTGTCCATCTCGCCTCGCCAGAGCACGCGGAAGCCGAGCGCCGCGCCTCCACCATTGCCGCCGAGCGCGTCACCGTCGCGCAGCTCCTCCGCTAGCCAGCCGCTGAGCAATTTCTCGCACGCATAGTTGCGCCTTGCACTGCTCTACTCGCTCGACCCCTTCACAGCCCTAGTCGAGCCAAGGTGAGGGTCCTTTGGCGAATTCCATCATCGCCGCCGTGCCTGTCACCTCGCCGGAGCGCGAGCTCGCCGTGGCCCGAGCTGACCAGCGCTCCTCCGTGCGCCCTTTCCTCCGCATTGTCTTCCCCATGCCTCGTAGTGTCTCTAGTCCTACCTCGTCTAACCGCTACCGCCTAGATGTCGCCGGCGGGTGAGCCTCGCCGGAGTAAGCTCCGTCGCCGCGCGGGCCTCTCCGTGGCTAAGCTTCTCGAGCACATCTCCTAACCCTAGCTTAGCACGAGTAGTGTCGTCTAAGCACTGTGGTGCCGTAGGACCATTCACCTAGGCCAGCCGGAGCCGGCCGGCGCACCGTCGTGCCGCGCCGCCGAGCTGCCATGGCCGGCGATGAGCCGTCTCCAGTGCGCCTCAGCCCTAACCACTTACCTCTATAGACGCGGGATGGTGAGGAGAACACCAAGGTGGGGTCGGTTTCACCGGCGGACTCGCCGTCGGCGAGCTATCGCCGTTTAACCGCCGATCCCCGCCGTGCTCTGTTTTAGTGTCGATGACTCAGATCCAGAAAGCTAGCTCATTGTTTAGTTTTTGAAATCCAACTTGTAAAAGTTATATCTTGAGTTTGGTAGATCCAAATTTGGTGGTTCCAATTTTATTAGGATCTTGGTGAAGTGTAGTATTTAGGAAAAATATAACATAAACACTTGTAGTGAAGTTTCTGAAAGAATTAAATTGCAACTTAAAATATGTTTTTAAATGAATGCAAACTTGTTTAGCTCATATCTAGAGTTGCAGTGCTCCAAAAATTATGAAATTTGTATGGTAAGCTTTTCTTTATAAGTAGAAGCTCTGGTAAAAATTTAAGAGTCATTGCATGAATAGTTTTTGAGTTATTAATTTCCCTTTTATAATTAGGAGATTATTGTGCTATTTTTCATGGTAAAAATATGTATCTAGTGAGCTTGAAACTTTTTGTACGGTGTTATGGTGTTATGATGAACCTAAGAAAAATATAAAATCTGTTGCTCGACACTTTTCACTAGGGTTTTCTATTTATGCTATTTTAAGCCCTACGGTCTTGTTATTTTTGTGTAGGGTGTTATATTTGTTTAAATGATGTGAAATTTATACAGTAGTCTATTGGGGACATGTATAAGCTACTGTAATTTTTGTAGAATTTTCTGTGCACTTTGGATATGTGTTTATTATTTAACCTAATGATCTAAATAAATTAATAACGGCATGAAAATAATTTATTTAGGAATGGTCACTATGTTTTCTAGTGTTCATTTGATGTATGTTAACTGTTGGTAGCATTGGCAGTACTCATAGTGCTATTCTTGTATGTAATGAAATATTATTTTTCGCTATAATTCACTTATAGTGATTTTCTGGACAGATTTTAGAGTTGAGCAAATCAACTGGTGAATTTGATGTTTGCTGTGAATTTGGTCAATAACAAAGTTGTAGGGAACTTGTTTATCTAGCTTGTGTCAAAATTTCAAGGCATTTGGCCTAGTAGTTTGAGAGTTATGTCAGTTGGAAGACAGCACTCCCAACTGCCTGCTCTCTGGAATCCACGGATAGTGTTGTAAGATTAGTCTGTTTGACCTAGTTTGAGTTTGAATTAGACTTTGGTGATTGAACGAAAGTTGTAGATAATTTTATAAGCTTTCTAGAAAGTCTTAAATCATAGTATTTGGATCTGTAGAACTCCAGTTATGGATCAAACTTGTTGCTGCTGTTTGCAGCCTGAAAACTGTTGAGTGCAGTGAATGACTTGTTTGCTTCATATGAGTTGATGTGATGATTTAGATGCTAGGCTAATTAAAATAACTTGTTAGTTGCAGGTGCTAGACCTCTTACTGAAGATGAACGACTTTATCTTAGGTTATTAGAACTTGGTGAGTGTGCCGTTTTTGTTTTCTAAAAGAGATATGCACCTACTCGGTAAAATAGATGTTAATCCTGTTTCATCGTGTTGTTCATGTGTCCACCTATACATGGCTGCATATTTCATCATCACATTCCATCTCTTGTGCATACATGATTCTTATACTATGCATATGCACGCAATAGGTGTTCTGGTTGGAGTCACGCTTCTGGAATTCGAGCAAGTACTTCCGGAGGATCAGCAGCAAGCTCAGCAGCAGGAGGTGCAGGCCCCCGAAGAAGGAGCCAGCGAAGAAGTTCTTTGAGTGCCTCGATCACCAACCTTCATCTTTTCTGAAAGGCAAGCCCCGGAGCATTCTAAGTCTCCTATGTTTTGAAAATGGTTACTTTGAGTATATTTATTTATTGATGCATTAAGTGATAGGAATTGGATGCAAACACTTGCTGCATATATATCTATTCCTTGTACAGTAAACATACCCTGAATCCTATTTAGGTCTAGGAGCGAATCAAAGCTTAGCCTTGCTTAGACCGGTAAAAGTCAGGTGATTTCCTATCACCTGTAAGCTAAGATGATGTCTGGTCACGATTGGCTATATTTGCTATCGTGGAAATAACCATATGTTGATGAATAAAAAGGAGACCGGGCGGGATGTCGATAGAAGAAGCAACAAGGCAAGGAGGTCTTGGTGTGGATCTATCCCCGTCTGTGTCGGTTAAGGACCAATTCGCTGTACGTCCTCATGTCATGTTGAATGCATGCCTATCACTTAGTTGGCCGGATAACTCGTTCCGACCGCGAAGCCGAGTACCTCGACTCAGGCCGGAAGACCGAGAAGTAAAACTGCGCACCCTGGCGGTAGTAAGGATGTGCGGGGAGCCATTGGTATAAGTCCTAGGTGAGATTGACCACCTGGCAGAGTGGAGTCCCTGAGGGTGCAGGGCTGCTCGGAGCCGCGATTCCTGAGTTGTACCAAAGGTGACCTAAGGCTGCCTTCGCGCGGTATGCCTGGGTTTGTGTTAGGAATACCCTTCCAGCTGGATAGGAATCGATTCGAATCGCCGTCTCTCCCGGATAGTGAGAATTTGACTAAGCAGCGGCAACGTAGAAACACTTAATGGAACTTGATGGTTAAATCGATGATGATGATGATACAACAATATACTGGATATGGTTACTAATGTTTGGAGTTAATCAATTGCTTGCTCTAGTACAGATGCTAATTTAGCTGACAGGTTAATATGGGTAACTCACTGCTTACTAATAATTTAAATTATGCTCTCATATCACTAAAGCTTTTATGCAAAATAGTTGTCAAGCAAGATCCACTGATAAAGCCTTGCATACTCCTTGGTGTCATTTATTTTTGGTTTACGACGGGTAAGTCTAGCTGAGTACATTCTCATACTCAGGGTTTATTTCCCCCTTGTTGCAGATGACGTGCTTTATAACGGCTACTGCAAGTATTGTCTTCACCCTGCTGGGGATGAAGACTAGATCATGGGCATGATCATCTATGTTATCTTATCATGTTGCTTTTGCTGGATATGACTATGGAACTGGCTTGTATTTGAACTAAGTGTGTGTGATGGTCTCAAACTACTTTGCTTCCGCTATTTGTGAACTCGTTTTGTAATAACTATGTGAACTCCGATATATGAGGTACTTGTGAAATGGATGTAACATGTGGCTTGTTATGTTGAATCACTACGATCTTGGTTGTATGCAAGTTGGTATGAAATCCTTCGTGGTTTCAGTTGACTACCGGGTTTATATGGGTTCAAGTGTGACAAGTTTGATCACTCCGGTGATTGCTTTCGTACTTGTGCTCTTATAAATTGGTCGATTCTGTTACAATGTAACGGCTTGTGGTTGGCTTACTGTACTGTTGTACGTATGTTTGCTTCTGTAGTTTGTGCTTGTTTCCAAACTGGAAAGCTTGGACACTTGCACTATACTTGCTGTATTTAGGTTATTAATAGGTAGACTGTCGTCCTAGAAGGAAAGACATGCAACCACAAGTTGTACGTGGAGGTGTTATATAATCATTCGATTTTCTTCTTAAATCTTCTGAGAAGAGAATTTGCCAAATTTTCTCTTCAAGACTGCTTCCTGATTGGTTGGCTTGTCATAGTTTGATAATCTTCATCAGGGAAATGATAATCTCATAGCTTCGTACATAAATCTGTATGCTTTTTTTTGTTACTTAGGCTTACAAATCTAGAAACATACGCTAGGACGGAGGGGCTTCTCTCACATGTTTTCTACATTTAGCCTCTACTTCTGAGTTTCAGTGACTATAAACTTGTAGATGGATCTTAGGAGGGGCTCTATACATCCGGCAACGGTAGCGGGGGCTCGTGCCTCGGCCGACCCGGTGCTAGACCTGCCCCTTAGGCTCCATTATAGTATATAGCTTTGGTACCTGGTGCTAGATCTACCCCTGCTTAGGCTCCATTATAGTATATATGTTGTTTTGGTAAATTATATAGACATGCAGGATATAAAGGTTGCAATGTAAAGATTTCCAAGTTCTTCATCGATTTTTTTTTGGGAATTCTCAATGTGCATATAGGCCTTTGTCTCATGTCATCCCGTGCTTTTCATCATTGTGCGGGATATATACTCTATCCGTCTTATAATAAATAAGTTTTTGTAAATTTTCAGACAGATTAAGAACGTTGACAAAAGACGTATGCATCCTTTTTTTTATTTAGTAGTTATCGTTTGCATACACCCATGATGTGGCAGAACCGCCTAATTTAATGCCTCACAGGAGTGCTTGTCTTCCATTAGACACTAAGCACTCGAGGGAGAACACTAAATTACTCGATTCCGTCGGGCACACCCCAGGGGAGAACCCGAAAATCCATATTTTTGCCACCAGGATCACAAATGAGAGAATAAAGCTTACATTATTCTTAACCATTTCTTACATCACTTTACATGTACGTCAGAGTATAACATTTATTAATATAACAGCGGAATGAAATCATATTATCAGAGTGATAAATAATTTAATTGAACAGCGGAATAGAAACATGTGAACAGAGTTACAGCGGAAATAAACATATGCTAATGACATGATGAAGTGTTGATATATAGACTACGGCAACAGATTATGAAAACTTTCATTTATAAAAGTATTTGGTGAGAGTTATAAATAACAACTACGATCGCAGCGTAAAGGAATCCTCGCTGAGCCCACCAGGAGGAATCCACACACAAGAGTTAGCTTTAGCATCCACCTGTCACCTGCAACAGGGGGAATAAAACCCTGAGTACTCAATGGTACTCAGCAAGACTTACCCGATAGGAGAAAAGAAAAGACTCCAAGGATATGCAAGGCTATCTGGTGTGTGGGTTGCATTTGCAGAAAGCATTACTAAGCGTGCGTCCTTATATTTGATTGTTATTAATAGCCGCATTGGTTCATTAACTAACCATTCTATGTAAGCACCTGTGCTACTTTCAAGTAGGTGGTAAGCAATCAGATTTCCTTTGTCCATATTCCATCTTTCATCTTTCAGTTCTTACTACGATGCTAAACCGTAGACAAGCCGTACCGGATCACCCGGCGATTCGCGAATCAATGCCCCCAGCTGGGTACCCCGAAAACACACGCCCCGCTTGTACCCCGGGCACAAGTAGGACCAACCCATCACTCTCCTGTCCCGGGTGTCCAGGTCCCCGTCTAAACTGGGACTCCAAGCCCCCGCCCCTGAGTCCCGGACTCAGTGCGGTGCAAGGACCTCCTCCACAAAAAACAAACCCTGATAGTCGGTTCGGAAAGAGCCGGATCCGCGACAAGAGAGCAACAAGTCTTCCAAGCGCCCATACACAAGTATGTGCTCGAGATAATAAGTCTGTGACCTGCCTAGAGTCATATGCAACGATCGGTCCTTAACCGACCAGACAGGGAAAAACGGTGTAACCAAGCTATGACCCGCCTCCGCGGCGACACAACTTCTTACACCCACCAATACCCAAACCATATCCCTGCCCGATCACCATTTTCCTTTCCACCACTTTGTATATTCCAAGTGGTAATCATATAGTAACATATTTCCTATATCTCGCGAGTGACAGGCAATCACTCGACTTCTACCGGAGTCCTGTAGCATAGCAATCTACACGATCCTATCATACTAGTAAGACTCATAGGAGAAAGATATATATGCAAGTGGTTTCATTCAACTCCTTGAAACTTAATGCACAAATATAATTTAAACTGCAGAAAGTAGGGGTTATGCACCGGGGCTTGCCTGGGAAAAAAATAATCAGAAGTTAGCTTTCCATCATGGCGGCATGATCTCCAAAAGCACCATTCCTCCAGCAACTCCCGACGACTCCGTGATCCATCGACGTACCTATATGATATGCATGCGATGCAATGCAAAGATGTAATTAATCAACTGCAATCGCGACTCGTAAAATACGACGTACGCTTCCCGAGTTAACGGGCTAGTTCTAACAACGACCGTACTTAGGCTACATATACATGTTGTCTGATAAGGCGTTATTTCCCAACAATTATTTTAGTTATATAAACCAACTGTGTTTCTTTATTCGCAATAGAACATTATTATTTATCTACCAACTAATTACTCTAGAGCTACAAAATTATGGTGGGCAACTAATATTGCTAGGAACCTACTATAAAGATGTCCGATCCAACGCTATTACCAATTTACCACGGAAATCCCTACAAGTTTATATTTTACAACATTAAGTATCTTAAATTAATTATATAGCTTCTAAGAATAATATCACACTATGTGAACCAACTATACTAATAGGTAGATCATGATTTTAGGAACTCAACCAAACTGATTTCGTAATTTTTGGACAACTACACAATTTGCTACTGATTTTACAAGTTTAACTTTTAACTAACTTAGAAATTGCTCTACAATTCGAAATGGGCCGGCATCAACGAACTGGCCCAGCACCATGGCAGCCCATTCGGCACCAATCCGGCCCAGGCGCAAGCGGCATCAGGCCGACCCAAGTGGGACGTGGCCGATGGCCCATCGCGCGGCCCGCGGCGAGCTGGCCCAGGCAGCGTGCCCGGCCGGCGGCCCAGCTGAGGCCAGTGGCCCAACAGGCGCACGCCAGCAGCGCCAGCGGCCCAGACGGCAAGTAGCGCGACACCTTTGCAAAAAGGCCCCTGATCTTTCCTCAATTTAACCCACGGTACGAAAATACTATTCATGCGAGTCACTGACTTTGCAATGAGAACCCCGTATTCGTTTCTATTCCCTTTCTCACCTTCCCAGGAGCAGAGCACGGACGGGAAAGAATCATCCGCCGGCGGCGGGACATCGCAGCCATGCGTGTGGCCGTGCCGCGGCGGCGCGAGTGCGCGGGGAAGGAGTGCGTGGCCGAGCGGTGGCGACCATGGTGCAGCCAGCTCCACAGCACCGGCGGCAAGGCGTGCTCGCGCGCGCAGGAAACCGGAAGAGAGCGCCTCGGACTGCGGTGCAGGAGCAGGGAAAGGAGGCACGGCGTGGCGGTGGTGCGGCCTGCCCGCGCAGAGGACGACAGGCGCGGTCGAGGAGCTCCGCGGGGGCTCGGCGCTTGGAGGTGCGTGGATGCGGGCATAGATGGGCCAGCGGCCGAGGAGCAGCGCTCGCAGCGTGACTGACAGCGATGGGCGCAGCAGCAGGATGGCGCGGGTCCCGGTGGGGCAGCAGGTGCCGCGGTAGCTCCACGGCACCGGCAGCCGAGCACGGGCGCGCAGTGGGGCAGCGCCCAGGCTCCGATCCAGCGCGGCGAAGGAGCGCGGGTGCGCTCGCTCGCGGGAATGGCCAGCACCGATAGGGTGAGGCGGATCGGACCAGCGCGGGCGGCGGGTCGCCGTGGAGCAGCAGCGTGAGGAGGTGGCTCGGACTGGCGGGGCTCGTCGTGGCTGCTCTCGGTGGTACGGTACGGCTGCGATGGTGGAAACGCGGACACGACTGCGCTCGGTGGCTCGGCGAGGACAGGGGCACGGGAACTCGCCGTGGGGAGGAAAAGGAGGAGCAGCAGGCGGGCGCGGGACCGAGGGGCGGCGCTGAGAGCAGCAGGCCTAGCGCGGCAGAGAAAAAGGAAGTGAGGAGCGACGCAGGCGTTGCAGTGGTGCGGCGCGCCAGGGAAAAGGATGGGGGGAGGGAGACAATGGTGGGTCACGGAGTGGGGCAACCCTGATGCGCTCCGTACTCAAATTAGAGTGAGGAAAACAGGAGGTGACAGGATTTTTGCGGCGTGGAGTCATGTGGACAGCCGAGGTAGAGGGGTCCGGTACGGATGGAAGAGCAAGGACGGTGTGTGCTGGCTGAGCAGGGAGCAGGACCACGTGTGGCCTGGCTTTCTCAACTAAAACAAGGGTAGGAGACAGCAGCAGCCTGCATAATGTGGCCAGAAACGCGCAGACGTGAAGGGATAGGAAAATTTTAGATAATTTGCTGAAGCTAGAGGTCTACGCTACCAGGATGTGGTGCATGAATTCAAATGTCTGTACGAACATGGCTACCTCTGCCAAGCACATCTCGATTTTCTAAAACAATGGAAAGCTACAAGGATAAAACAAATCTCACAATTTTATATGTTCCTGTCGACCGGCTTCTCAAAGTGCGAGGAGCCAAGGAGGATTAGAAAAATATAATACGTGCTGTGCGTGAGACATCTGGCCGCATATGCTTTTGATCCAAGCTCTCCGATACCACTCCAATAGCACGCGCTATATATATATATATATATATATATATATATATATATATATCATTCTATTTATTAATAGATTTTATTTTATTTATAAAAGTTGTTTTTTCATGCTTAAGCTAACAGGGCAAATCGTCCACTAGCATCGTCGTTCGACATTCCTAAATATTTTTACGCACTGAAATTTAACCTAGACGTTTATTTGAATCCGCGAAACTACGTCACACAGGATTCACGTATCGCGTCGAATACGTTTTAAATCAAAAATCCAAGAAACTCGTTTCGAAAACTTTACCGAGGCCTAAATCACGGCGCTAAAAAGAATCGTAACACCGGGGTGTTACAACCAATTCCCCTAAAAGAGAATCTCGTCCCGAGATTCGAAGCAAGAACCAGAAGGGGAAAACGCGATTACATTTCATAGATCAGAGATTACACGACTTCGAATACTACACCACACGGGGATCTAGGGATACATGATTAAGAGCAACTTGGTACAATCGAGACTTAATCCAGAAGTCGAGATAGACAAGGACAATGGAGAAACAACAAGATAATGATTATCCAAAACATGGCGTAGCACCAACAGATCCAGAAACAGTCGACGGAGAAGTAAAACATTGTGAATTCTAAGGCCAACTAACCAAGGGAACTTGAACTTCTTCGACAAACCAGATCCTTTCTTCTCCTCAGATCACACCATCACCTCAGACAGATGAACCTAGCTTCACAACGTCGACTGGATTGAGTAGCTCTGCTCCGAATATGGGGGAATGGGGATAAAGAAGAAGAGCAAGGACCAAGGGTATTTATAGAGGCGAACGGAGAGGGAAAAGCAACACATCGACGGTGGATGCGGCGGGGCTGGAATACACAGACGGTGCATGCTGCGGAGATAAGATCGAAAACATGATGCGCTTCCTGTGCAAGCGGCGGAGGGGGAAATAAAGGAGAGTAGAGGGGGTCCGCTCGACGAGGCAGGCGTGCGGGCGACCATGTTCACAAAAGAAGAAAAGAGGGAGGGGAAGGGGGGGGTCCGGTACAAGGGACAAGGCGTGAGAGTCGAGAGCCGACCGGATGCTAGGGAAAAGGAGCAATGCACAGTGCACAAAGACGGCGAGCACTGCATGATGCCGTGGCCACGCGAAAACGGGACGATAATGGACCCGACACCAACGGCGTTCGCAGGGCACGCAGCGAAATGACCCAACATGCGTAGCGGTCAACTAAGCACAGGGCTTTGGGCAAGACGTCCACTCAGACTTTTACGACTATCCACGGCTAACCTTCCGTTACTACTCTTCTTTTGCTTTCCTTCCTTAACCACATCCATCTTTTCTGTAAACCCAGATCATGTCATACTTTCTTTCTCCAAACCATCTCTTATTTACCTTGAGAGAACACCTCTGCATCAACCCGTTGTGGATTTCCCGTTTGAACACCTGAACATTTCCAAGGAGAAAATTTTTAAAACAAAACGATACGGCGGTGTAACTTGGTAAAGGTACTTGGTTAACAACCTCGATACCAGCGCATGCCGAGCAGCGTCACATGTGGCAGCTGTTCCACAGGGAGCCCTCAGTTTCGTCGCGGCACCATAAGCTTTTAACCAGGCAACTATCACCAACTTACATGCCATGAAGGCAGTGGGGTCATAGACCACAGAGTAAGGGGTATCGCAAGGGAAAAATTCAACAACAAAGGTTTCCCTCCACAACAAGGGACAAGGAATTTAAATCCAACGACGGATTTGTTTTAAAAAGATTCAAGTGTTCTGTTGGGACATCCACAATTAGTCGATACAATGTCCAATAACACCCAATCACGGTTGATCTGCTGGTATCTGAATGGCAACTTCTCTTGTAACTCACTTAACATCGCCCTTGAAAACTTGGAGCATGTCTAACGAGACTTTAAAGTAAATGAAAGCAATAAACACAGTGAAATAATAAAAATGCATGTTCCAATGATCTTATACGGGTACAACGTACAGACACTCAGGCTCCCTTTCACGACACAGCATTCACCTACGGGCGAACAAGCTCAACAACTACGGACGACAACAACAACAAGAATATAATACTGGAGGACAGCGACGACAAGCACTACTACTATGGGTACAACATCCCAAGGCAACTAATCTACATCCTCGCGGAACAACGGCTGAGCGAGAGGAATCAAGGGTTCTTCTTCTAACACTTCCGAGGGTGGAGGTGCGGGCGGTGCTGCAACACCGGTTCTTCTTCTCTCGGGCGGGTGGATAGGGATCCCTTCCAAGATCGGGGCATCCTGCCTTCCAGCAGCCAACGTCCTCCGTTCGACCCTGGTGACAAGATAGGCCACCCGTAGCTGATGAACATGCCGATCTTCGGCCTCCCTTAGAGTTTCCTCCATGGTAGCCTCTCGGCTCTCAGCAGCTGCAGCGCTGGCATGCGCTTCGGCGAGCTGCACCTGGAGCATCCGGTTGAAGATCTCAGCTTCCTCGGCGCGCCGAAGGCACGCCCTCAGCTCCAAGGCTTGACGGTCGTACTGCTCATCCAGAGCGAGCAGGTACGTGGTCAAGTGCACCATGGTGGGACTGTCCTCTTGCACATCTCGTCCTTGTAAAGCCTCCATGCGGGCCCTCCATGCCCGCCGATTCTTGTCCAAAGGAGGAAAGAACCGCATGGGGGTACGGGCAATGGGCTCCTCATAGATCTAGCAGAGGTACCACAAGGCTTTGCGGGCCACAATCTGGTAGGTGTCGACGAAGCGAAACCCGGTTGCGGTCACACTCCAGGCTTCGGTGAGGTCGGGGAACTCTTCACTCTTCCCGATGTAGATGGTAACCTCACACCGCTCAGTGCCATGCTCTTCATACTCACGACCCTCATACTCGGGGCGATCATTGACTCTGAGCTTTTGTAGGGTGGCATGCAGGATTCTGGGAAAACCCTCAACGTTCAGGCAGTAGGTACTAACCCAGGCTCTTGCCATCTCTGGTGGTGGTTGCAAGGAAGGCTGAGCGAAAAGCTGGCTCGAGGAAAAGCTAAGCGAGCTAAAGTGCGTCGAGTGGTGGTACCAACGGCTAAGCCAGGCTCTACTTATAAAGGCGGAGCGTTCAGTGGTCCTGGCGCGGTTCACCAGGGTTCCCGCGCGAGATCACTACGGCGGATTGACCAAATTCCGCGCGTTGGAGGCGAGCGACGTGCGATGCCATTACTGACTAGTATGACTGCAGGGCAAGGGTCCGACAAGAGCGTAGAAAGAGGGTACGAGGAGACGTGGGTCACGACCGGCGCAAACCACGGGCGAACGCGAAACACGAAGCCATAGTGCAGACCTAACTCTAGAATAGGAACGAGTCATTCGTGCACAATACGACACGCATGACACCTATAGATGGCGTATCTACCAGTAATATGACACTAAAATGCATAAACAGGATATGCATGAATGCACGTCCTATACGTCCTTCCACTGTTGCCAACATATAGGGCAACCGTCCTTAGAATTTTGGCACATCCTTCTCTCCCTGTAACTATTCGATACTATCGAACTATGCTCGAGTTAGTGTACCTGCAGAAAACTTGATCAAGCCTATCTAAGTCAGCAAAGTGCCATCTATCCTGGATACATAACCATAGTAATAGAGCTACTTATATAACTTCGCATACAAACGCACTAACTTTTTGCAACAATGGGTTGTCAACTTTTAGTTTAGAAAAGGTTTTCGAAGCTTTATTTCCTCATTTATGCTCTGATACCACCTGTGGCAGAACCGCCTAATTTAATGCTTTACAGGAGTGCTTGTCTTCCATTAGACACTAAGCACTCGAGGGAGAACACTAAATTACTCGATTCCGTCGGGCACACCCCAGGGGAGAACCCGAAAATCCACATTTTTGCCACCAGGATCACAAATGAGAGAATAAAGCTTACATTATTCTTAACCATTTCTTACATCACTTTACATGTACGTCAGAGTATAACATTTATTAATATAACAGCGGAATGAAATCATATTATCAGAGTGATAAATAATTTAATTGAACAGCGG
The DNA here is from genome assembly GCF_019320115.1 of Miscanthus floridulus. Lineage (NCBI taxonomy): Eukaryota > Viridiplantae > Streptophyta > Magnoliopsida > Poales > Poaceae > Miscanthus > Miscanthus floridulus. The sequence goes on from NC_089582.1 coordinate 144,845,708, forward strand.
AATAGAAATATGTGAACAGAGTTACAGCAGAAATAAACATATGCTAATGACATGATGAAGTGTTGATATATAGACTACGGCAATAGATTATGAAAACTTTCATTTATAAAAGTATTTGGTGAGAGTTATAAATAACAACTACGATCGCAGCGTAAAGGAATCCTCGCTGAGCCCACCAGGAGGAATCCACACACAAGAGTTAGCTTTAGCATCCACCTGTCACCTGCAACAGGGGGAATAAAACCCTGAGTACTCAATGGTACTCAGCAAGACTTACCCGATAGGAGAAAAGAAAAGACTCCAAGGATATGCAAGGCTATCTGGTGTGTGGGTTGCATTTGCAGAAAGCATTACTAAGCGTGCGTCCTTATATTTGATTGTTATTAATAGCCGCATTGGTTCATTAACTAACCATTCTATGTAAGCACCTGTGCTACTTTCAAGTAGGTGGTAAGCAATCAGATTTCCTTTGTCCATCTTCCATCTTTCATCTTTCAGTTCTTACTACGATGCTAAACCGTAGACAAGCCGTACCGGATCACCCGGCGATTTGCGAATCAATGCCCCCAGCTGGGTACCCCGAAAACACACGCCCCGCTTGTACCCCGGGTACAAGTAGGACCAACCCATCACTCTCCTGTCCCGGGTGTCCAGGTCCCCGTCCAAACTGGGACTCCAAGCCCCCGCCCCTGAGTCCCGGACTCAGTGCGGTGCAAGGACCTCCTCCACCAAAAACAAACCCTGACAGTCGGTCCAAAAAGAGCCGGATCCGCGACAAGAGAGCAACAAGTCTTCCAAGCGCCCATACACAAGTATGTGCTCGAGATAATAAGTCTGTGACCTGCCTAGAGTCATATGCAACGATCGGTCCTTAACCGACCAGACAGGGAAAAACGGTGTAACCAAGCTATGACCCGCCTCCGCGGCGACACAACTTCTTACACCCACCAATACCCAAACCATATCCCTGCCCGATCACTATTTTCCTTTCCACCACTTTGTATATTCCAAGTGGTAATCATATAGTAACATATTTCCTATATCTCGCGAGTGACAGGCAATCACTCGACTTCTACCGGAGTCCTGTAGCATAGCAATCTACACGATCCTATCATACTAGTAAGACTCATAGGAGAAAGATATATATGCAAGTGGTTTCATTCAACTCCTTGAAACTTAATGCACAAATATAATTTAAACTGCAGAAAGTAGGGGTTATGCACCGGGGCTTGCCTGGGAAAAAAATAATCAGAAGTTAGCTTTCCATCATGGCGGCATGATCTCCAAAAGCACCATTCCTCCAGCAACTCCCGACGACTCCGTGATCCATCGACGTACCTATATGATATGCATGCGATGCAATGCAAAGATGTAATTAATCAACTGCAATCGCGACTCGTAAAATACGACGTACGCTTCCCGAGTTAACGGGCTAGTTCTAACAACGACCGTACTTAGGCTACATATACACGTTGTCTGATAAGGCGTTATTTCCCAACAATTATTTTAGTTATATAAACCAACGGTGTTTCTTTATTCGCAATAGGACATTATTATTTATCTAGCAACTAATTACTCTAGAGCTACAAAATTATGGTGGGCAACTAATATTGCTAGGAACCTACTGTAAAGATGTTCGATCCAACGCTATTACCAATTTACCACGGAAATCCCTACAAGTTTATATTTTACAACATTAAGTATCTTAAATTAATTATATAGCTTCTAAGAATAATATCACACTATGTGAACCAACTATACTAATAGGTAGATCATGATTTTAGGAACTCAACCAAACTGATTTCGTAATTTTTGGACAACTACACAATTTGCTACTGATTTTACAAGTTTAACTTTTAACTAACTTAGAAATTGCTCTACAATTCGAAATGGGCCGGCATCAACGAACTGGCCCAGCACCATGGCAGCCCATTCGGCACCAATCCGGCCCAGGCGCAAGCGGCATCAGGCCGACCCAAGTGGGGCGTGGCCGATGGCCCATCGCGCGGCCCGCGGCGAGCTAGCCTAGGCAGCGTGCCCGGCCGGCGGCCCAGCTGAGGCCAGTGGCCCAACAGGCGCACGCCAGCAGCGCCAGCGGCCCAGACGGCAAGTAGCGCGACACCTTTGCGAAAAGGCCCCTGATCTTTCCTCAATTTAACCCGCGGTACGAAAATACTATTCATGTGAGTCACTGACTTTGCAATGAGAACCCCGTATTCGTTTCTATTCCCTTTCTCACCTTCCCAGGAGAAGAGCACGGACGGGAAAGAATCATCCGCCGGCGGCGGGACATCGCAGCCATGCGTGTGGCCATGCCGTGGCGGCGCGAGTGCGCGGGGAAGGAGTGCGTGGCCGAGCGGTGGCGACCATGGTGCAGCCAGCTCCACAGCACCGGCGGCAAGGCGTGCTCGCGCGCGCAGGAAACCGGAAGAGAGCGCCTCGGACTGCGGTGCAGGAGCAGGGAAAGGAGGCACGGCGTGGCGGTGGTGCGGCCTGCCCGCGTAGAGGACGGTAGGCGCGGTCGAGGAGCTCCGCGGGGGCTCGGCACTTGGAGGTGCGTGGATGCGGGCATGGACGGGCCAGCGGCCGAGGAGCAGCGCTCGCAGTGCGACTGACAGCGATGGGCGCAGCAGCAGGACGGCACGGGTCCCGGTGGGGCAGCAGGTGCCGCGGCAGCTCCACGGCACCGGCAGCCGAGCACGGGCACGCAGTGGGGCAGCGCCCAGGCTCCGGTCCAGCGCGGCGAAGGAGCGCGGGTGCGCTCGCTCGTGGGAATGGCCAGCACCGGCAGGGTGAGGCGGATCGGACCAGCGCGGGCGGCGGGTCGCCGTGGAGCAGCAGCGTGAGGAGGTGGCTCGGACTGGCGGGGCTCGTCGTGGCTACTCTCGGTGGTGCGGTACAGCTGCGATGGCGGAAACACGGACACGACTGCGCTCGGTGGCTCGGCGAGGACAGGGGCACGGGAACTCGCCGTGGGGAGGAAAAGGAGGAGCAGCAGGCGGGCGCGGGACCGAGGGGCGGCGCTGAGAGCGGCAGGCCTAGCGCGGCAGAGAAAAAGGAAGTGAGGAGCGACGCAGGCGTTGCAGTGGTGCGGCGCGCCAGGGAAAAGGATGGGGGGAGGGAGACAATGGTGGGTCACGGAGTGGGGCAACCCTGATGCGCTCCGTACTCAAATTAGAGTGAGGAAAACAGGAGGTGACAGGATTTTTGCGGCGTGGAGTCATGTGGACAACCGAGGTAGAGGGGTCCGGTACGGATGCAAGAGCAAGGACGGTGTGCGCTGGCTGAGCAGGGAGCAGGACCACGTGTGGCCTGGCTTTCTCAACTAAAACAAGGGTAGGAGACAGCAGCAGCCTGCATAACGTGGCCGGAAACGCGCAGACGTGAAGGGACAGGAAAATTTTAGATAATTTGCTGAAGCTAGAGGTCTACGCTACCAGGATGTGGTGCATGAATTCAAATGTCTGTACGAATATGGCTACCTCTGTCAAGCACATCTCGATTTTCTAAAACAATGGAAAGCTACAAGGATAAAACAAATCTCACAATTTTATATGTTCCTGTCGACCGGCTTCTCAAAGTGCGAGGAGCCAAGGAGGATTAGAAAAATATAATACGTGCTGTGCGTGAGACATCTGGCCGCATATGCTTTTGATCCAAGCTCTCCGATACCACTCCAATAGCACGCGCTACATATATATATATATATATATATATATATATATATATATATATATATATATATATATATATATATATCGTTCTATTTATTAATATATTTTATTTTATTTATAAAAGTTGTTTTTTCATGCTTAAGCTAACAGGGCAAATCGTCCGCTAGCATCGTCGTTCGATATTCCTAAATATTTTTACGCACTGAAATTTAACCTAGACGTTTATTTGAATCCGCGAAACTACGTCACACAGGATTCACGTATCGCGTCGAATACGTTTTAAATCAAAAATCCGAGAAACTCGTTTCGAAAACTTTACCGAGGCCTAAATCACGGCGCTAAAAAGAATCGTAACACCGGGGTGTTACACATGATTAGCTTTAAATGAAAAAAAATCCAAATTGCTACCTTCAAGTATCACTTATGTCCAGGCAACCCCTACACTAATGTTTGGTTCGATTTACTCCTCTTAACTATTCCGGTTGATCCAATTTACCCTCTAATAAGATTTGTTTTTTTAATTTCTCTACACACAAGTTTAATTTTTATTTTGAAATTTGTGAGGTGACAGTGGATACCATAAGTTATTTAAAAAAACGTTATGATTTTATATCATTATGTTTAATACAAATTTATATTTCTAGTATTAATTTAATATTATATGTCCTAACCTACCAAAATAATGATTAAATTTTGTGACATATTTTTTTAAACATAAACTGTGGTGTTAGCTATCCCCCTCACAGAATTTGAAATTAAATATCAATTTGAATGTTGAGAAACAAAAAAAGATAATTTTTGTTGAAGGATAATTGGAGGAACTGAAATAATTGAGACAAGTACAGCAAACTAAATAATAGTTTAGGAGTTATCTAAACATAGACCATGTTTGAGGGTAGTATTTTAGACTTTTTTCAAATCAAATTGATATCGGCATAGCTATCGTAGGGATTGCGACGAGTTTGTCCACGAATTTGTTTGGTCGTGTTTGGCTTATAAGCCATGGCTGAAAGTATTATTAACTAATTTAGTTTGAGAAAAAAATACTGTTAGTTGAGAAGCCAAAACAAGGGCGCGGTAGTGTCTGCGTGAAGTGTATTGAGGACAAGATACAATTCCTCACGTCTTCGGCTCGTGCCAGTTTGTGTGGGGTCGTGAGTAATCCATCTGTCCATCTGTCAAAGAGATAATAGTATCCATCCAAACAACCTTAGATTTCATAGCCTACTAATTACAAACTCATTTCAGCCAGCCAAAACAATTTATTTTCCAAAATACGGATTCCTACACTCATCTCATCAGTAAGTGAGAGCAGCTCATCTCCTCGAACAATTTATTTCAGCAAGTGCTTTGTTTCAAAGCAAGATTTCTACTACCACTAACAGGAATTTTTTTCTTGGATCCACATCTAGTTCCCTAACTTCAAGATCCGATAATTATGTGAGTCGGAGAGGGGAGGAGGAATCGAAGATGGGAGGAACTGGGGAGGAGAGCGCCTTGGCGGGGATGATGGGCCCCGTGCTCGACAAGCTCGCTAGCCTCTTCGAGAAGTACACCGAGCTCAAAAACGTGAGGAAGAAGATGGAGCAGCTGAGGAAGGAGCTGATCGCCATCAACCTAGCGTTGGAGAAGCACGCGGCCATGGAGAGCCCGGACGCGCAGGCGAAGGCGTGGGCGGCGGAGATGCGCGAGCTGGCCTACGACTTGGAGGACAGTATCGACCTCTTCACCCACCACGTCGACCACGAACCGCCGGACACCACCACCGGCGTCAAGAGGTTCTTCCTCCGGATGATCCGGAAGCTCAAGAAACTCCACTACCGCCACAGGTTTGCTCAGGAGATCAAAGAGCTTCATGATCTTGCAAACGAATCGTACCGGCGTAGAAAGAGATACAGGATTGAGGAGGGCGGTTCTAGCATCTCGCACGCGGAGATCGATCCTCGGTTACAGGCACTCTATGTGGAGGTGGAGAAGCTCGTGGGCATCCAGGGCCCAAGCCAGGAGATCATTGGCCGGCTCGTCGGCGAGAACCCGCCAGTGGAGCGACAGAGGGTTGTCGCCATTGTTGGATCTGGAGGTTCAGGCAAGACTACACTTGCTAAACAGGTGTACGAGAAAATTAGGGGCCAATTCTCTTGTGCAGCTTTTGTGTCTGTGTCGCAAAAGCCCAATATGATTAGCCTTCTATGGGAGTTTCTATCTCAAATTGGGAGCCACGGTGGAGATTTAGGATTGATGGCAATAGGATCTCGCAGCGAAAAGCAACTGATTGACAGCCTAAGATCACATCTTAAAAATCAGAGGTTAGTTTAACTTTTCTTTTTAGTTAGCTTAATTCAGAACACGTACTAGAAATTTGTGAATCTCAGTGGTTATTTGCTTGTACAGCCATTAATTACACCAAATTTCTCTTACACAACAATAAGTAGTTTTGCATGATGACAATCCAAAGTTAAAACTAACGTCTAGTGTATGTCGTATTTGTATTTTTCATAAACTTTTGTACTATTTTTATATGTATGCACAACCGTTTCTATTGCCTTTATACAGAAATGATTTTCACTGCTTCACAAACTTGCTTATAGGTATCTCGTTGTGATAGATGATGTTTGGACAAAGTCAGCATGGGAAACCATACAATGTGCTCTTCCTAATAATGGCCATACAAGTAAAGTAATTATGACGACACGTATCAACAGTGTAGGCCAGTTCTCCTGCACTTCAGATGAGGGTTTTATCTATCAAATGAAACCTCTTAGCAGAAATGATTCTGAAAAATTATTTCTGAAAAGGACATTATGTGATGAAGTTCCCCAGACCCCGCACGGAGCGGGAGCTCTCTGCACTGGGTACATTATGTGATGAAGATGAGTTCCCTGTTCAGCTGGAGGGGATTAAAGATGAGATAATTGAAAAATGTGATGGTTTGCCACTGGCCATTGTTACTCTAGCTAGCATGATAGCTACTAAACCAAGAACAGAGGAAGAATGGGAGAGGACACTTAATTCTATCCATTCTATGCACGAAAAAGATAGTGGCCTGGAAGTGATAGATAAGATACTGTCTCTGAGTTACAGTGATCTACCTCACAATATGAGAAATTGCTTATTGTATCTGAGTACATTTCCAGAGGATCACATGATTTACAAAGATATCTTAGTATGGAGATGGATAGCTGAAGGATTTATCACTGAAAAACAAGGCTTTACTTTGGAACAAGTTGCTGAGAGTTACTTTTATGAGTTTGTAAACAGGAGTTTGGTCCAGCCCATAACCTTGCGTTCAAGATATGAAACTCGTGGAGAAGGAGGATGTCGAGTCCATGATATTGTATTGAACTTCCTCATCTCTCGTTCAACTGAAGAAAATTTTTTAACTATGTTGTATGGCCAGGGGGTTCCATCTTCAGATCAAAGGATTCGTCGGCTCTCTGTCTGGGACAATCCAGAACATGCACTGGCAGTCTCTCGAGCAACCATGAATCTGTCCCATCTCCGGTCAGTTAGTATATGCAATGTTGGAGGTTGGACTATGCCTCCTGTTTTAGACCTACCTGTCCTTCGAGTGTTAGATCTAGAGGGATGCCGTGATTTGAGGATTGTTGACCCTGATTGCATTTTAAGTTTATTTCATCTGAGATACCTGGGGTCCTGTAGTGCAAGCGGTGTTGTGCTACCGGATCAAATTGGAAATCTACACTATCTGCAGACCATCGATTTAAGCGGGACTGGAGTAACACAGCTGCCAGAAAGTATTGTTCGGCTCAAGCGACTGATGCATCTTATTGGTCAACGTCTCATCATGCCAGATGGGTTTGGTAACATGGAATCCCTTCAGGAATTAGGGACTATTGATTGCTGGAAGTGCTCCATCAATTTTGGGGAAGATCTAGCACTTTTGAGCAGATTGAGGGTGCTCCGAGTGACTTTCATTGGGCTCGAAACAAGTGATATGGAAACTAGAAAGAAATCTTTGATGTCGTCCCTCTGCAAACTTGGAGGAAACAACCTTCGGCATGTCACTATTGATGACCATGTTGGTGGTGGAGATTGTTTTGTGGATTCGTGGTACCCGCCTCCACGTCTCCTCCAAAAGTTCATTCATATCAGTCAATACTTCTCCAGGTTTCGTAAGTGGATTAGTTCCTGTCTATGTGATCTCACCCACTTGGATATAAAAGTTGAAAAGATGGAGCAAGAATATCTACGCATTCTTGAAGATCTGCCCGCCATCCGTTCGCTATACCTTTTCGTAAAGCAAGTTTCTGAAGATGGGCTCATCATCAGTCGTGGTGCATTCCGATGTCTAAGGCGTTTCGAATTCTGTAATATAGATGGACCTGGTTTGATATTTGAAGGAGGCATGCGAATGCTAGAATGGCTTAGGCTCGGATTCGATGCAGATAAAGCACAATCAACATATGTCAGTTTGGAGGTTGGCATCCACCACCTCTCATCTCTCAAACATATCGTGCTCATTGTCTGGATGATTTCTGAAGGTGGTAATGATCCAGTGGAGGAAGCTGTGAAGTCTGTCATCAGTGGCCTAAAGATGCTCCCCAACTCTCCAACGCTTGATATCAGATTTCGTAGACAGAGTCGGCTGGCAGGCACAGAATAAGGACCACGAAAAACATGACGTTGGATGTCATGTACAGTATGTTGCTTCTGCAGTTTGTGCTTATTGCCAAAATGGAAAGCTCGACACTTCGCACTACATGCTCCATTGAGGTTAGCTTGTAGAATGTCGTCCCCGAAGGGAAGACATGCAACCACTTTTTTTTTTTAAATAACATACAACCAAAAATTGTGTGTGTATGTGTTGTAATCATTAAATTTTCTTCTTAATGCAGTGACATGCAACTCTTCTGAGAAAGAATTGTCAAATTTCCTCTTCAAGACTGCTTCCTGAATGGGAAGATCCTGCATAACTGGATAATCTCCCAGCTTTGAAGAGAGATCTGTATGTTTCTTGGATTACCTGGGCTTCCTGAATTGCATAGAGCAAACAATTTTTTCGCGAACATGCAGCCGAGCGCAAACAATCGTGAAGGAGCATCCTGATGTCTGCATTATACATGACCGCATCGCAAAAGGGAGTTGCAGGATCCTATGGAGGAACTCTTAGAATAACTGTAACCGTTTGGAGCCACTCCTATGGAGAGATTGCAGGCACATCTTGGAGATAAGGACCTTGTGGAGCTGTTTAAGAGACATTGGCAACAGAACCGACAAAGTAAGTTTGTAAAGATCTGGAATGAGCTAGATGAGTTGTCATTAAAATATGTGACCAAGAAAGAAAGTGGTGCTAATGTCGATATGCAGAGCATAAGACAGCCTAAAGAAATTATGCTGGTGACAGCAATGGCAAAATAACAGGTCGTTTTTGGAGTGGACCCGTGCGAAATCAAAGGAGAAGTGGCCACTGCTGCACGACAGAAAGGGAACTAGGTATGGAATCATGGGCACTAAAATTGCAGATCTAAATAATAGCCATGTATTCAAGGGAATAAGTTTCCTTGCACTCACTGGCATGGTAGAGGTGACGACATTCCAGCCGATGCTACACTGCTTCGTCAATGCAAGTGTTGCAACAGAGAAAGCAATAGGCTTCCCATCAATGAACTTCCTTGAGCTTGTGAGCTTGCCCAGGATCAATGTCAAAATGCAAAAAGTCCAGGTGCACCAAGTAATCCCTGCCCCTATGTACAGAGTCTTTTTATGGGGGAAGAAGATAAAATGTTGAAGGTTGAGTTGAAGCAACCGCATGTGATTGTTCACCTGAAAGACAGGATTTAAGAGCCGGCTTAAACTCTGCTTAATTTCCTCCCGTCTCCACCTACAATTCCACACCTAGATTCGACATACAAATTGTCCTATTACTTGTATGTCTTTTTTAGTACTTTTTCTAAAACACAATATAGATGCATATATGTATGCCTACATGCATGCAAAGCTATGAATATCGACACTCACACTTCTATATTAGAAAAAAAATACACGGTCACCTAAGCCAAGTCTAAATTCGAATCCAGATGGATATTGACAAATATATGGCTGGCAACTGACCGCCATTACATTGGTGAATTATGCGAGTCTCGACAGAGCATACTATCAGATATTCAGATCAGACATCTGGAACTTGGATAGATAAATATAACTGATGCTGCAGTCTTTTTTTTCTTCCGTGAACACGTTCGTTGACGCGTTTTTCATTGAGTTGAACTGATGCTGCATTCAAAACTCAAGAGGGCACTGGCTCAGCCCTCAGCGCAGGAAGCAACGCAGGTCCATGACACGCAGCACCTTGAATCCGTCCAGGCTACACCCCAGCTCGAGCCTCGGCTTCTTCGGCGCCGGTGGGCAGTGCAGGGGGCGTTCAGTTCCAGCACCGTTCGCCGACGGCGGCGGTGAAAGCTGTCGTGGATCTTCATCGTCGTCGTCGCCGCCGTGGGAGTGAGACCGCTTCAGCTTCAGTGACCGCAGCTCCACCAGCTGCGGAATACTAACAGCTTCCACTTCTTCAGGCACCTGCTGGATGCTTCTCTTTCCCAGGATCTTCCTTTGGAGACCCATGGTGAACTCGGTTTAACCTGCAGTATGCAATAGCAGAGTAGAAATCAAGCGAGATTGTGAGCTCAGCTGAACAAAGATGAACCGGAGGTTGAAGAAGAGCAAGCTAGGAGAGTTGTCCATGCAAGCTACCAGTACCAGCTAGCTAGTTTGAGCTCTCGCTTTGGAGTTTGGACACCAAGCAGCAACGGATATGAGATGACACATTGACAGCAGAATGTACCTGCTTATAAGCAAGCAGCCAAGCAAAGGGCCGGCGATCTTTGCCGTTGCAAAGAAGGGAAAAGGTGGAATGGAAAAGGATTGCCATTGAACTGGCAGTGAGTGAGTGCACGAGTGAGCATCATGTCAAGGAACCAGAGGAAATTGCACAGCCGATGAAAAGTGCAGAGCTCTTTCCGTTGGTTAGAATAAAAACTAATCTTCTTTCCGTAACAGCATACGATGAAAATTAGCAAGATGCAAAGGAAAGATAAAAAGTGTCATTCATTTGAGAGGGGAGGAGAGGGAGGGAAAATGTCAAGGCTGATGAGGAGGCACGTGAGCAGGAGCCAAAGTGAAGGTGAAAGAGGAATAAAGAAAAAGAGGACGACGAGAAAAGCACAGCTTTGTCTTTTGTTTGAAAAAGAATAAAAATAGGGAGAAAAAAACATGCGTGGGGAATATGCAAAAGCCATCCTTGCTTTGGCTGGATACGTTTTGAGTGCATCATTTTGGAGGGAATACATACTAGTAAGCTGCAAGCTTTAATTAAAGTTGCTGCTTAAACTATTGCTTTGAACCGTTTGTGCAGTTCATCTTATCTTTATTTAGCCTAAAGAGGATGAAGACTTTGTTCTGTAAGTTCAGAACAACTGCTGTAACTAAGTAGATGACAAACTATCAGCCCTTGAATACCCCATTATATATACATAATAAAGACGTATCGTGCGAGCCATCACAGTCTATAAAGCAGGTAGATAGCCCATTCACTTACTGAAAATGGGAGGTTTTTATAACAAAGTAAAACAAAGTAGTGAACAAATTTACAAAAAAGTGAAATGCATCATGGGTGTATAAACTTTTTCAATATTCTCATCTGGATCCATTATTGGATCTAAAGTAAACTTAGAATGGACCACTTGAAAATTTTAAGAATCTAAAGGGGTGTAATCTGGGAAAGAAAAACTTTCTTTCTCTCTAGGGAACTGCTAGCGCCCGGACGTCCGGACGGACGCCCGCGGCTGCTGTCCTACTGTGCTGCTCACCTGCCTACTCGCCCGCCTGCTCGCCCGCGCCGCTCCGTGGGGACCACCCTTGCCCGCCTCGCTTCCCGCGCACACGTGGGGACCACCTGCGGCCTGAGGCCCGCCTCCGCCTGAGCCCTCTTCCCTAGCCTGCTCACAACATGTGCAACATCTAGATGAAACACATGTAACATATATCAGAAACAATTGAAACACTTGCAACGAAAATCTGAAACACTTGTAAAATACTAACACTTAAAAATCATTGCAAACATACGCAACATACAGATAAAACGCTTGCAACATATGTGTGAAACATATGTAACATCCAGATAAACACGCTTGCAATATACGTCTGAAAATAGATGAAACATTGGGAACAGACGCTTGCAACATAAGTGTGCAGCCACTGCAACATATGCAACATCCTGATCTACTTTTGCAACATTCATATCAACACACTTGAAACATACATCTGAAACAACTGAAATACTTGAAACATAGGCTTGCAATATGTCTAAAAACACCTTAAACACTTAAACACAGCATCGCTGGCGCCCATTGCCTACCTGGTGGGGAACTGCAGTGGCTAGCAAGCTCGGATCAGGAGGACGTCAAGAACAACGGCCTAGTGTACACCTCCGCTGCTGGACCTCCCTCCCTGTCGGGGTGTCTTTGTGCTAGCCGCAGGAGACGATGTCCAGGCTGGCGACGACCTCCTACTGGTAGCGTTGGGTTGGTGGTGGCCTAGTGACGCCGTGGGTAGCGTTGGGTTGGTGGTGGCCCACGGCCGCGACCAGTGAGATGGAGTGGGGGCGCGGCGCGGTGGGGGGAAGCGCACGACGTGGCGAGAGACGGGGCGGAGTGGGGGAAGGGGGCGTGGTGGGATGGAGTTGGGCGAGCGGATGCGAAGAAGAGGTAGAGCAGGAGACGGTGTCGGCGGAAGGTTGAGAGACGAGTGGATAAGAATTAATCTAGAGAACGAGTAGTTGAGATATGGTGGAGTCCATCTTTGCAGCTTTTCCGTTATCTCTAAATCGAACATGATGTAATCCCTAGCCTGGCCTCAATGACGTATCCTTATATCGACCACCCCTTGTCCTCGACGGTTGACCTCAATGACATGCAGCCATAATAAGTTGTGCTTGTGGCGTTGTAGTCATTAAATTTTCTTTCTAATGTACTGTAGTGACATCCAACTCGGCTGACAAGAAAAGGTCGCCTAGTTTTGTCTTCAAAGTCTGCTTTCAGTTAGCTGATCGTCCAGCACAATTCGATAAGCTCTATCGGGCAAAGTGATAAATCATCTCACAATTTTGTACGGAAATCTGTATGTTTCTTGGACTGCTTAGCCCCGTACGTTCGTTTCAGTATTTCGCAGCAACATACATGAAGCTCCTCTTGTAGCAGAGCAATTGCAGTTCTGCAGCTCCAGAAGCTGAAACGTTCACCCGTGGCTGTTGCCTGTTGCGGTGTTGCCTGACGCTGCCCCATGATGTCAACTGCAGTGATGCTGAATTGCTGTTGCCGCGTGTTGCTTTCCAACCATGTGAGAGTTGTGACCAGCCAGCCTGCGCCGACAGAATGCAAGGCCGCGTGTTGCGCATGCGTGCCTGAACTCCGCGTGTTCAGCGTTGGATTGGAGGAACCACCGCATATGCTATGCTATGATGCTGTTCTGCTTCTGCATCTGTAATTCTGCATTCATTCATGGGGAATGTATGGTCTGAAACTCTGAATTGCCAACGCCAGGAAAACATTGAAGGCAACGGACAGGACAGGCCATCGAATCGATTATTCTGGAGATGGAGAGAATCGTTCAGAGAAAACGACGTCGTGAATGGCAACCACAACCACGAGAGCCTCGCATCGCATTTGCATTTGCATTGCATTGCGTCCTCCAAGAAACAAGAGCGAAACTCTTGGTCGGTCGGTTCAGCGGAGCAACAGACGTCCTGTTCGCTTGGGCTCGTTTGGCTGATAAGCTATGGCTGAAAGTACTATTGACTGATTTGGTGTAAGAGAAAAATACTGTTTATTGGCAGAAAAAAAAAAACGAGAGAATGCAAGAACCAAGAAGTCGCAGTGTACGTAGCTGGCCTGGGCCTTTGTCCAGCTCGGTTACAGTTAGACGAACCAACGATTAAATAGTCAAACTACTACTTCCCTCCTCCTCGAGGCAACGTTAGTAGTGGCACTGATTGTTCTGTGACTACCACTAATTAAAGAAATCCAAGGAAGATGCTGCATACAATACAGCTTCTATGTCATGACTGGGAAGGCACCACAATCTCAACGAATATCGCTGTTCAGGTTCCCTTGGTCCTCCAAACAAAAGAAAACTCGATCTTTCAAAAAACACAGAAAAAGGTCACACGTAGTACTTGTTCTTTTGTCCTTTTCTTTTGAACGAAAGTGTTGATCTTTCTTGACCGCAGGTGATTTGGTTCTCTGACGGTAGGTTTCGTTTCTTTGTCAAAACATTATTGCTATGCTCATCATTTCATTTTCATTTTTTCAAATCATCGTACGATGCTCACATACATATACACTCGTGTCTATAAATAGTTAAATACACATACACATCCCACCTCTAAAATACCCCTAAGAACGTATGCATATAGCACGTTCGAAAGACCAAGTCGATATCAAAGTTGACAATGCAAATTCACCAAAACCTCTATTGTCCGGCACATCCTCTACCACTAAAAAAAATAGCCTAATTAAATCACAGAATAACTTTACAAAAATACGAGCACTCACATCAAGTTGAGAGCTTAAATTCGGATAGGCAAGTCCCATCACAAGGAATCTAATTAGCTAAGCTATGGTCATTTTCCGTCATTTCTTTTCTTAACCACAAGTGAAGCAATCCTACCACATTGCTACACTGGTTATTACGCGTGTGTCAGTTGGATGCCATTGGCCCCATTTAGAAGAGCTTCTGTGAGAAGTTTTTTCTCGAGAAGTTGTATAAATGGAGTAAAAACATGGTCAGAATAAGCATGTCTGATTTACTTTTTAGTAAAATTGGGCAGTGGAAATAAACACGCTCAAAAGAAAAACCGCCTAAAACCACCCTAATTGTTAAACCTATTTTAGTCATAAGTAGCTTGTAAGGTTCTGTTTGGATCCTATGATCTATAATTTAGCTATTAAACTTTAGAACATTCTAACTCTTGAGACTTCAAGCATGAGATCTAAAGTTTAGAACATCTCACAGAAACATTAACCATACAAGTGAGCTAAAGTGTGGTCTAAAATTTTAGTCTTCAATTTTAATTATTAAACTTTAGACCAGAGAATCAAACAAGCTCCAAGTTATACAACAGTAGCAAGAAGGGCTATTGTTGGTTGGCAGCGGGTAGCTACGCTTGTGACACGCATTGACTTGGATCAATCAACGTTTTTTTTTTCTCTCGTCTCACGTGGTAAAAATATTGATGCACACGGCGGTCGAGCACTTCTCTAGGTTTGATACAGTAGTACACTAGTGATCCACGCCAATAATTCTTTTTACCAAAACCAAGGTATCCTCGGCAGTCACGTCGCAGTACTCCGTATGTGTTTTTGTTTAAAAGCAAGCGTGGAAAGTCACGTATATGCATTGATGCACACATACTCAGAGCACTATAGACAACTCGGAGAAATTGGACTAGCACATCTTATTATCTTGAACTCGATTAAGTTGTCGTAGACGCCTGGCCATCGTCTAAGACATGTGACATGTCATCGGCTGCCATCTTAATCTTACTATCATTAAAAGTCTTCAATAACAAACAAAATAAAATGTCTCTCAAATCTATATATCTTAAAAATTAAATAACTAAAAAGTACGCTACTTATTTATATCTACCTCCTCCGTCCCCAAATTAATCAACTCGTTGAATCCGTGCAAGTCAAACTATCTTAAGTTTAATTAACTTTATAGAAAAGAGTAACAACATCTATGATATAAAATGAGCACATTATGAAAATATATTCTATGGTATATCTAATGATATCAATTTGATGTCATAAATTTTAACAGGGTTTTCTAGAAATTTTAGTCAAAGATTAAAAAGTTTGACTTAAGACAACTCTGAGAATCTATTTATTTAACTGTGGGGGTATTAACCCCTATACCCTTACGGCTAAGCTTGGGCTGGCCCGGATCGATGGGGTTCAGTCCACCCGAAAGATGACGTGCGGCCCAGTTAACCTGATCGGAGTCCCGCACAAGGAATCAAGACGGATTTGGCGACCAAGCAGGATCCTGGTCGGTTAGAATAGGAATCCTTATCCGGCCAGATATGGCAATTGTAACTGACTAGGATTAGTTTCCAGATCTGTAACCCTGCCCCCCGGACTATATAAGGCGGGCAGGGGACCCCTCTAAAAAATATCTCTCATTGACATACAGCAATACAAATCAGACGCAGGACGTAGGTATTACGCCTTCTTGGCGGCCGAACCTGGATAAAACCTCGTGTCTGTCTTGCGTCACCGTCTTGTTTGGGGCTTGCGCATCTGTCTGCCGATAATCTACTACCTTGGGCATACCCCTAGGTAGACTGCCGACCATATTTCGTCGACAGTGGCGCGCCAGGTAGGGGGTGTGCGTACTGCTCTCCAAGCAAACAAGATGGTCATCATCTCCGGCTCCATGGCTACGCCCAGCGGCCTCACGTTCACCGTCGGCCAGATCACCTGGACCACCAGCTCCGACGACTCCATCGCCATGGCCACGGGGGAGGCATGGATTCAGCCTGCGCCGACGACTACTTCACCTGCATCGGCTACGGCTCCGACCACGGTGAACACGGCTCCGACCACGGTGAACACGGCTCCGACCACGGTGAACACGGCTCCGACCACGATGGACCTGGCTCCGACCACGGGACATCTGGCTCCGACCACGCCTACAGCCACGCCAACAACCCGTCATCCGCTTCCCCGCTACAGAGGGAAGCAGATCGACAACACCGACCTGCTCGATTCCGTTGATCGGGTCGGCATCCAACTCGCTGAAACCCTGGCTCTGGTAAGTACGATTCAAACCCAACCTAACGAGCAGGTAACAGCCCTCCACGACAGATCTATCCGACCAGCTCGGATCAGTCGTCCTGTGCGATTTGGAACAGATCTTCTGGTCGTATCAACTCCTGAGGGGCGTTTCGCTCATCGCCGGTCAGACATCGCGACGGGTCTCCGACTCTGCGAGTACGAAGCCCCGACGGAGAACCACCAGGTCCAGCCCTACGGCCTGCAAAACGCTGCCTCCAGCTACGCGTACAACCTGCGACACCGCTCGGATCTGTGTCCTGTACACCGATCTCGGCCGAAGCCATGCAACATCGTCAACATGGTCCGGATCGAAGATTATCGGGAAGGATCCGTCCACACAGTCCGAGAAGGTGACTCCAGCTCCTCATCCGGCATCGCGTCCAACGCATCTGTCCACACCGAGCTTCAGCGTCACGAAGATGAAGGCGCCCAATACGACCTGGATCTACCAGACCACGCCCCGGGTTTTCCCGAATTTCCGTCTTTCCCGCCAAGACGAGGGGATTTGATCCATGTTGTCAGCAACGACGAGCCGCCAGCAGTTGGCGAAACAGAACAAGAAAAGACCGCACGCGAAGCACGCAATATTGACCGGTTTAATCGCCGGCAAATCGAAGCTGAAGCAGACCAAGAGGCACGACGCATAAGGGTCCAACCGCGCGACCTCAACAATGCTTTCGACAGGGTGGGGGATAAACAAGTCTTCAAGACCCCAAGCGCCAACGTAGCCGTCGCCATGGCGACGATGCAGCGGCTGCCCAACACTCCCGAGACTCAAGTAATCCGTGATGACATACAAGCTTATCTGACGGCAGCTATGGCTCAGACCGCAGAGATGAACCAAGCCCGGGCTCCATCCGTTTCTGTTGAATCAAGCCACAGCCGCCAATACTCAAGTCGCTCACAGCCACTCAACCTACGTGGCTCGCGCAATAACGACCCATCGGACAACCGTCAAGGCGGGAACGGTGGTCGTGATGGTGGTCGGGACGACAACCGCCGCCGGGAGGATAACCGCCACGACGTTCGAGGCGACAACCGCCGAGATAACCGCGACAATCGCTGTGATAACCACGGTCGCAGCGCTAATCCAGGTGGCAATCGAGATCGCCGCGATGGCAATAACGATCTCCGCCATTACCTCGGTGGACGTGATTTGCGTGCTCGCATCAACCAGAGAGCCGACGATCGTGCATCCCACGAAAGCTATCGCCGTATGGAGTACGACACCATCCACGGTCCGCCGGGTCTGAAGCAGTTCACTCCACACCTGCGCCAAGTCATATGGCCCAAGAATTTCAAGCTCGAGAAGCTTCAGAAGTACGACGGCAAAGAAAACCCCGAATTATGGGTCATGCTCTATGAAACCGCGTGCCGGTCAGCCATGGCTGACGAGCACGTTATGTCTAACTACTTCCCAGTCGCCGTTGGTCATGCAGGTCACCAATGGCTAGTTAGCTTGCCGGCAAACTCTTTTGACTCTTGGCAGGAACTCAAGCAGGCCTTCATCGACAATTTCATCGCTACTTGTGAACAACCCGGCAACAAGTACGATCTGCAACGGATCCGAGATCGGAAAGACGAACCACTGCGCGAGTACGTTCGGCGTTTCTCGGAGATGCGCATCAAGGTCCCATCAATATCCGACAACGAAGCAATCGAGGCTTTCATCACCGGCCTCCGCTTCCACGACGCCCTGAGAGACAAGCTCCTCCGGAAAAGACCTGAGTCAGTCACAGCGCTCTTGGCCACCGCTAAGAAATACGCGGACGCTGACGACGCTAAAAAGATAATCGTCGAAGAAGAAGCAAGGGTCCCACGCTCCGACCACCCCCCACACCGCGATGATTACCGCGGCAACCGTGGTTGGAACGACAATTTTGACCGCCGCAACCAGCGCAACGACTCCCGCGACCACCGTGATCAACGTAATCAGCGGTGCAACCGCCGTGACGATTACAGAAGCAAGCGTGCTTGGGAAGATGATGGCGAGGTCAATACTGTGAAAAAGGGCGGAGGACGTCGTAACTACGAGGACGATTACGCCAAGGCATTGAAGGGCCCCTGCCAGCTCCATCCCAAGTCGAACCATACCATGGAGAATTGTCGCGTCCTCAAGACTATCTACACGCGCCAACAGGCTCCGGATACGTCCGACAAGCCTACTGACGTGAGGGAACAGCGCAACGAGGACAACGACGACGACGATGCAGATCCTCGTCATAAATACGTCAAGCCGACGGATCGCGTGCACACCATCATCGGCGGCAAGGTGTCCATCGAGACCAAACGAGAACGCAAGCTGCTCGCCCGCGCCTGCTTGAACGTGGCAAAGAACGACAACCTTCTTACCGATCCGCGGCTTCCTCCGTGGTCTCACCGTGAAATCTACTTCAGCAGAAAGGACCAATGGGCCGCCATACCCGAGCCAGGGCGTTTTCCCCTGGTCCTCGATCCTTGTATCAACAAGGTTCAGTTCGACAGGGTACTAATCGACGGCGGCAGCTCCATTGATATACTGTTCAAGAACAGCCTGCCCGCTCTGAAAATAGCCCAGGCGGACCTGAAGCCGTACGAGGCACAGTTCTGGGGCGTTCTCCCCGGACAGAGCTCCACACCTCTCGGGCAGATCACGCTACCTGTGCAGTTTGGGACTCCGGACCACTTCCGCACCGACTACGTCAACTTCGTGGTCGCTGATTTCGACGGCACCTACCATGCTATTCTTGGTCGACCGTCGCTCACCAAGTTCATGGCCATACCTCATTACAGGTATCTGGTGCTCAAGATGCCTACTGAGAAAGGAGTTTTAACCCTCAGGGGCAACATATACGCAGCTTACACCTGCGAGGACGACAGCTTCAAAATAGCAGAGGCCCACGACCTCTCTATTCGCATGGCCGAGACCATTCTCGACGCTAAGAAGACCACGGCCGACCACTTGGAGATCCCAGAGCTCGAGGCTCAGCGCAAGAACATCAGGTGCAAGGAGCACAAGACGATCCAGCTGGTCGAGGGTGATCCCAGCAAAACGGCCCTCATCGGGGCCGACCTGGATCCCAAATAGGAAGACGCGCTCGTCAGGTTCTTGAGGGGCAACGTGGATGTGTTTGCATGGAAACCTTTCGACATGCCCGGTGTACCTCGGGACTTGATTGAGCACTCCTTGAATGTCAACAGCAAAGCCAAACCAATCAAGCAGAAGCTACGACGGTTCGCTCGCGACAAAAAGGAGGCGATTAGGGTAGAAGTTACACGGCTTTTGGCAGCCGGATTTATCAAAGAAGTGTATCATCCGGAATGGTTAGCCAACCCGGTTCTTGTACGCAAAAAGAATAATGAATGGAGAATGTGCGTTGATTACACTGATCTCAACAAACACTGCCCTAAGGACCCCTTTGGCTTACCTCGCATAGACGAGGTCGTAGATTCAACCGCCGGTTGCGAGCTGCTTTCCTTTCTCGATTGCTACTCTGGTTATCACCAGATCGCTCTCAAAAAGGACGACCAGATCAAGACATCTTTCATCACGCCTTTCGGCGCCTACTACTACACGACCATGTCGTTCGGGCTCAAAAACGCCGGTGCTACCTACCAACGCGCTATACAGGCCTGCCTCAACGACGAGATAAAAGACGGCCTCGTCGAGGCTTACGTCGACGATGTAGTTGTCAAAACCAAGGAAGCACATACCCTTGTTGACAATCTGGAACGCGCCTTCGCAGCCCTTAATACGTTCCAATGGAAATTAAACCCAAAGAAGTGCATCTTTGGTGTCCCTTCTGGCATATTGCTCGGCAACGTCGTCAGTTACGACGGCATACGCCCTAACCCGGAGAAAGTCAAAGCTGTCTTAGACATGAAGCCCCCAAAAAAGGTGAAGGATGTCCAGAAGCTCACCGGCTGCATGGCTGCTCTAAGCCGTTTCATATCAAGATTAGGAGAAAAAGGACTACCGTTCTTCAAACTGCTCAAAGCGTCCGAGAAGTTCGAGTGGTCGGAGGAAGCAGACGCTGCCTTCATGCAGCTGAAACAATACCTCACGTCACCTCCGGTACTTACTGCTCCCAGAGAAGACGAAACTCTCCTACTTTACATTGCGGCAACCGATCGGGTGGTTTCCACTACACTGGTGGTCGAGCGTGACGAGCCGGGCCACGCCTACAAGGTACAGTGGCCAATTTATTTCATTAGTGAGGTACTCAACGAATCCAAGACCAGGTACCCACAGATTCAGAAACTGCTCTACGCCATACTGATAACATCCCAAAAGTTGAGACATTACTTCGACGGATATCGTGTGGTGGTCATGACCGAGTATCCTTTGGGGGACATTATTCGCAATAAGGACGCGAACGGGCGCATCGTCAAATGGGCAATGGAGCTATGCCCCCTTTCCTTGGAATTTGCAAGCCGTACTACAATCAAGTCTCAGGCACTCGTCGATTTCATCGTCGAGTGGACAGACTTAAGCACTCCCGCCTCTCCGGGATCCGACGAATGTTGGACGATGTACTTCGACGGTTCTCTCAACATCGACGGTGCGGGAGCAGGAGTTCTTTTCGTATCACCATCCAAGGAAAAGCTCCGGTACGTCCTCAGGATTTATTTCCCAGCATCTAATAATGCAGCCGAGTATGAAGCATGCCTGCATGGTCTACGCATTGCGGTTGAGCTCGGAGTTAAACGTCTCTATGTCTACGGAGATTCGGCTCTGGTCATCAACCAACTCAACAAGGACTGGGACACGACCAGTGAAAAGATGGACGCATATTGCAAATCGATAAGAAAGCTGGAAGGCAGGTTCTATGGCATCGAGTACATACATGTGGTCCGGGACAAGAACCAGGCAGCAGATGCGTTGTCAAAGTTAGGATCATCCCGAGCCAAAATCCCACATGGCGTATTCGTCCAAGACCTGCTCACGCCCTCCATTGAAGACGAAGATTCAACGACCGACAAAGTCTCAGACCAGCAATTAGTGGCTACGGTTCCAGCGCCGAGCACAACCGAGCCGCTTCCGACCACTCATGAGCCAGACTGGAGAACACCTTTCATCAAGTACTTAACAGACGGTAGCGGTTATATCGATCGAACAGAAAATGAACGCCTGATGCGTCGTAGTAAGCAGTATCTGCTCGTCGATGGCAAGTTATGGCGCAAAAACGCTAAGGAGGAAATTTTGATGAAGTGTATAACCCAGGAGGAAGGCAAGCATCTCCTAGACCAAATCCACTCTGGCTCCTGCGGCAACCACGCGGCATCAAGAACACTGGTCGGTAAGGCTTTCCGAGCAGGGTTCTATTGGCCCTCAGCAGTGGCCGATGCAGAGAAGCTAGTCCGCCGCTGTGAAGGTTGTCAGTTCTTCTCCAAGAGAATCCATGTACCGGCACACGAGATCCAGACGATTCCAGCCTCTTGGCCCTTCGCATGCTGGGGACTGGACATGATCGGGCCTTTCAAACCAGCCCCTGGGAAATTTACATGCGTCTTCATGCTAATTGATAAGTTTTCTAAGTGGATAGAATACATGCCTCTGGTACAGGCATCCTCAGAGAAAGCCGTCACATTCCTCGACCAGGTCATCCACCGTTTCGGCGTGCCCAACAGCATCATTACTGATCTGGGTACTCAGTTCACCGGGAACGCTTTTTGGGACTTCTGCGATGAAAGGAGCATAGTTGTAAAATACGTCTCGGTGGCGCATCCTAGAGCTAATGGACAAGTCGAGCGGGCAAATGGCATGATCTTGGACGCATTGAAAAAGAGGATGTACAGAGAAAACGATAAAGCTCCTGGAAGATGGCTCAAGGAGTTACCAGCCGTTGTCTGGGGCCTCCGAACTCAGCCCAGTCGTAACACTGGCGTCTCACCATACTTTATGGTTTACGGCGCTGAAGCAGTCCTCCCACCAGATATAGCTTTCCGATCAGCATGGGTAGAGAACTTCGACGAAGGCAAGGTCGACGAAGTACGGGAGCTAGAAGTCAACAGCGCAGAAGAGAAAAGGCTTGATTCTTGCGTACGCACGGCCAAGTACCTTGCTGTTTTGCGCAGGTACTACAACAAGAACGTTAAAGAGCGTTTCTTCGTGGTCGGGGACTTAGTCTTGAAGTGGAAGACGAACCAGGCTGGTGTCCACAAACTCGCAACCCCATGGGAGGGACCCTTCATGATCAAGGAAGTCACACGTCCAACGTCTTACAGGTTAGCTCATCTAGATGGCACGGACGTACCGAACTCATGGCACATCGACAAGCTTAGACGCTTCTATGCTTAACTACTGAGATATGTACTCTACTTGTATTTTCGATTTACTTTACTAAAGCAACTATGATTTCTCCGACCACTCTAATGTGTCACTCCAAATTTTATGGTTATTCTAACTTAAGCCAGTACAAGCCGACCACCACTCCTTCTACGGTTTTCGGAGCAGGTCCTGTCTCCGGTTCCTCCCAACACGTGCACGGGATCCGCTCTCTACGTTGCGGGTGATCGGCAGGTCCCCCCTGGTTTGGCTTGTCTGCGTTCACGTGTGCACAGGTCATAGTACCTCATACTCCGACCACATGCCAGACTAGGGCCGCACAAACTTTTCAGGATGAAGTGTCGAGCAAAACGGTACAACTAAACAGAACGTTAACACGTTCCCACTTAGTTACACCAACACAGAATCTCAAGCTTAAAGTACGTTTTGTATAAAACAAACAAGCTTATAATGATATACAGTTACGTTATTACAAGCTTGCCTGAAAAGGCTCAAGTTTACAATAACACAACTATGTCCTCCTTCTACAGCTTTAAGCCTATTACATTGGCTGGTCGGGGCGCATGGCATTTACTGCTTGCCGCCTCTGATACCCTACTCGAGTCTCGGGGACTCTGGGGCTAGTCAAGCTGAAGGGGATGGCCCCGCCGGTGTCTGGCTGGTCGAGACCGCAGGCTCCGTTGGTTGGCTTGTAGCTGATGGCATTTCCAGCTGGCTTGTCGATGGCATACCCTGCACAGGTGCTGTCCCACCTCCGCACAGGTTAATATCGCCAATTATCTTTGACGACAAGTCCAGCTGGGCCGTCCGAAGCTCTTCGGCCTGGTCTGGGTCTATCTCCTTCGGGTACCCAGCCTCCAAGCGTTTGAGATCGATCAAGGGGTAGTGAGCATGAACCATGCTTAGCACATGGGCACCCGTGTACTCACCCGCCTCCTTCACGAAGTCTTGGAACCATCCCCATGCTTGCTTGCATCTCTCGACCAGTCCGAGCTGAGGTGTCCTTAGCTCTTCCTCTGTGAGCGCCGGGTCGATAAGGTCGAGGACGGGCACAATGCCAGTTGCCATTTCTTGGCACCGCTTGCTCCACGTGTCCCGCTCCTCGGAGGCCTTAAGGCATTGTGCTTTCCAGTCGTCGCGCTCCTTGATCACGGCCTCAAGGTGCCTCTTGGCATTGACTTTCAAAACTGAAAACAGTACAAGACATCAAACGTGATGACACGACAAGGCGATGCGGGCAATTTAACGAGAAAGGTGGTCTGGAGTGCTTACTTTTCAGGTCGTCCTTCATTCTGTTAGTGTGGTCTTGGAGTTCCGACTGGCGGCGTGCCAATTTCTCGTTGTCCTCCTTCAGGCGACCACATTCTGCAAACGCGCGGCTGTTCTCCCCCTGGAGGCGGGTCACTTCAGCTTCTAAACCTGCATTACAGCTATTACTGTCAAGAACAAAACAACACAAGTCCAGCACTTGCTATGATACGGTGAACACTTACCTGTTTTCTCCTGCTCTTTGTTTTTGAGCTGGCCGACCAGGTTTTGGTTCTGTGCTTCTTGGTTTGTCCTCTCCTGGTCGGTGGCTTCAAGTTGGCGCCGTAGGCGTTCCACTTCAGCCGTCAGCTCCTTATTGGTCTTCATGACTACTTCTATCTGGTCGAAGCACCTTTTTCGATACCTTGTAGTTTTTATCACGTCCTGCATACAGACAAGCTACGTCAGATAGTTCGACTACACAACAGGTTTAAGGACTAAAGCCAAATATACCTGGACTTCAGTCACCAGGCGTTTGGCTGCTCGTTCAACTCTTAAGGTTTCCTCGGCCTCTGGGATCTCCTCGTGCATGACCCATTTGTCGTTCCGATAGCGCGACACATATACATGTTGTCGTCTATCTTGGGGACGGCCCAGGACTTCTTCCACTTCATCCTCTTCAGCCTCCAGTTCGGGAGGCGGCGGTGGTCCGGAGTTTGCAGACTCCACGACCACCAGGGCTTTCCCACGAGCCGTCGCGTCGGCACCCTTGTTCTGGGCAACTTCTGGCTGCTGCTCCTCGGCTAGATCCAGCTCCCGTGGTGCTGTGGTATCCGCCTCATCAGGGTTTGTGCTCGGAGCACTTGTATTTTGCTCGGGGACTAGCGTCTGGTCGTCCGCCTGCTGAGGCCCAGGCAGAGTCCCTGCATGGGCTCCTCCACGGCCGGTTGCTGAGCAGTTTGTCCTGCCGTTTTTGGAGAGGACGTTCTGCACCCAGTTAGCTGGTCGGGACTTTCGGTGGACGCGGATCTAATACATTCAGAGACAAATTCAGAAGACAATAGCATCCACTGCAAAATGCAAAGCTTACATCAAAAATATATATACTTACAGTTTTGACTTGCGGAAGGATGTGGCGAAGGAACGCCTCCTCGACCGCCCCTGCTCTGCTTGCTCGGCAGTTTCCACCGGGACTTGTTCAACCTCCGGTACGGGCGTCGGAGGATGATGCGGCATGTTCTCTTCGTCTGTGCTCTGTGTTGCTGTGGTCGGTGCTGTGACCACTGCCGGCATAGAGGAGCCACCCTGCTCCGATGGCCCCACCTGCGAAGGCGCGTTCCATTGGAACGTATTAAGGGCTGCGAAGGCGCGTTCTAGATTGTCAACAAGGGTATGTGCTTCCTTGGTTTTGACAACTACATCGTCGACGTAAGCCTCGACGAGGCCGTCTTTTATCTCGTCGTTGAGGCAGGCCTGTATAGCGCGTTGGTAGGTAGCACCGGCGTTTTTGAGCCCGAACGACATGGTCGTGTAGCAGTAGGCGCCGAAAGGCGTGATGAAAGATGTCTTGATCTGGTCGTCCTTTTTGAGAGCGATCTGGTGATAACCAGAGTAGCAATCGAGAAAGGAAAGCAGCTCGCAACCGGCGGTTGAATCTACGACCTCGTCTATGCGAGGTAAGCCAAAGGGGTCCTTAGGGCAGTGTTTGTTGAGATCAGTGTAATCAACGCACATTCTCCATTCATTATTCTTTTTGCGTACAAGAACCGGGTTGGCTAACCATTCCGGATGATACACTTCTTTGATAAATCCGGCTGCCAAAAGCCGTGTAACTTCTACCCTAATCGCCTCCTTTTTGTCGCGAGCGAACCGTCGTAGCTTCTGCTTGATTGGTTTGGCTTTGCTGTTGACATTCAAGGAGTGCTCAATCAAGTCCCGAGGTACACCGGGCATGTCGGAAGGTTTCCATGCAAACACATCCACGTTGCCCCTCAAGAACCTGACGAGCGCGTCTTCCTATTTGGGATCCAGGTCGGCCCCGATGAGGGCCGTTTTGCTGGGATCACCCTCGACCAGCTGGATCGTCTTGTGCTCCTTGCACCTGATGTTCTTGCGCTGAGCCTCGAGCTCTGGGATCTCCAAGTGGTCGGCCGTGGTCTTCTTAGCGTCGAGAATGGTCTCGGCCATGCGAATAGAGAGGTCGTGGGCCTCTGCTATTTTGAAGCTGTCGTCCTCGCAGGTGTAAGCTGCGTATACGTTGCCCCTGAGGGTTAAAACTCCTTTCTCAGTAGGCATCTTGAGCACCAGATACCTGTAATGAGGTATGGCCATGAACTTGGTGAGCGACGGTCGACCAAGAATAGCATGGTAGGTGCCGTCGAAATCAGTGACCACGAAGTTGACGTAGTCGGTGCGGAAGTGGTCCGGAGTCCCAAACTGCACAGGTAGCATGATCTGCCCGAGAGGTGTGGAGCTCGGTCCGGGGAGAACGCCCCAGAACTGTGCCTCGTACGGCTTCAGGTCCGCCTGGGCTATTTTCAGAGCGGGCAGGCTGTTCTTGAACAGTATATCAATGGAGCTGCCGCCGTTGATTAGTACCCTGTCGAACTGAACCTTGTTGATACAAGGATCGAGGACCAGGGGAAAACGCCCTGGCTCGGGTATGGCGGCCCATTGGTCCTTTCTGCTGAAGTAGATTTCACGGTGAGACCACGGAGGAAGCCACGGATCGGTAAGAAGGTTGTCGTTCTTTGCCACGTTCAAGCAGGCGCGGGCGAGCAGCTTGCGTTCTCGTTTGGTCTCGATGGACACCTTGCCGCCGATGATGGTGTGCACGCGATCCGTCGGCTTGACGTATTTATGACGAGGATCTGCATCGTCGTCGTCGTTGTCCTCGTTGCGCTGTTCCCTCACGTCAGTAGGCTTGTCGGACGTATCCGGAGCCTGTTGGCGCGTGTAGATAGTCTTGAGGACGCGACAATTCTCCATGGTATGGTTCGACTTGGGATGGAGCTGGCAGGGGCCCTTCAATGCCTTGGCGTAATCGTCCTCGTAGTTACGACGTCCTCCGCCCTTTTTCACAGTATTGACCTCGCCATCATCTTCCCGAGCACGCTTGCTTCTGTAATCGTCACGGCGGTTGCGCCGCTGATTACGTTGATCACGGTGGTCGCGGGAGTCGTTGCGCTGGTTGCGGCGGTCAAAATTGTCGTTCCGACCACGGTTGCCGCGGTAATCATCGCGGTGTGGGGGGTGGTCGGAGCGTGGGACCCTTGCTTCTTCTTCGACAATTATCTTTTTAGCGTCGTCAGCGTCCGCGTATTTCTTAGCGGTGGCCAAGAGCGCTGTGACTGACTCAGGTCTTTTCCGGAGGAGCTTGTCTCTCAGGGCGTCGTGGAAGCGGAGGCCGGTGACGAAAGCCTCGATTGCTTCGTTGTCGGATATTGATGGGACCTTGATGCGCATCTCCGAGAAACGCCGAACGTACTCGCGCAGTGGTTCGTCTTTCCGATCTCGGATCCGTTGCAGATCGTACTTGTTGCCGGGTTGTTCACAAGTAGCGATGAAATTGTCGATGAAGGCCTGCTTGAGTTCCTGCCAAGAGTCAAAAGAGTTTGCCGGCAAGCTAACTAGCCATTGGTGACCTGCATGACCAACGGCGACTGGGAAGTAGTTAGACATAACGTGCTCGTCAGCCATGGCTGACCGGCACGCGGTTTCATAGAGCATGACCCATAATTCGGGGTTTTCTTTGCCGTCGTACTTCTGAAGCTTCTCGAGCTTGAAATTCTTGGGCCATATGACTTGGCGCAGGTGTGGAGTGAACTGCTTCAGACCCGGCGGACCGTGGACGGTGTCGTACTCCATACGGCGATAGCTTTCGTGGGATGCACGATCGTCGGCTCTCTGGTTGATGCGAGCACGCAAATCACGTCCACCGAGGTAATGGCGGAGATCGTTATTGCCATCGCGGCGATCTTGATTGCCACCTAGATTAGCGCTGCGACCGTGGTTATCACGGCGATTGTCGCGGTTATCTCGGCGGTTGTCGCCTCGAACGTCGTGGCGGTTATCCTCCCGGCGGCGGTTGTCGTCCCGACCACCATCACGACCACCGTTCCCGCCTTGACGGTTGTCCGATGGGTC
The DNA here is from genome assembly GCF_019320115.1 of Miscanthus floridulus. Lineage (NCBI taxonomy): Eukaryota > Viridiplantae > Streptophyta > Magnoliopsida > Poales > Poaceae > Miscanthus > Miscanthus floridulus. The sequence goes on from NC_089582.1 coordinate 144,873,892, forward strand.
GTTATTGCGCGAGCCACGTAGGTTGAGTGGCTGTGAGCGACTTGAGTATTGGCGGCTGTGGCTTGATTCAACAGAAACGGATGGAGCCCGGGCTTGGTTCATCTCTGCGGTCTGAGCCATAGCTGCCGTCAGATAAGCTTGTATGTCATCACGGATTACTTGAGTCTCGGGAGTGTTGGGCAGCCGCTGCATCGTCGCCATGGCGACGGCTACGTTGGCGCTTGGGGTCTTGAAGACTTGTTTATCCCCCACCCTGTCGAAAGCATTGTTGAGGTCGCGCGGTTGGACCCTTATGCGTCGTGCCTCTTGGTCTGCTTCAGCTTCGATTTGCCGGCGATTAAACCGGTCAATATTGCGTGCTTCGCGTGCGGTCTTTTCTTGTTCTGTTTCGCCAACTGCTGGCGGCTCGTCGTTGCTGACAACATGGATCAAATCCCCTCGTCTTGGCGGGAAAGACGGAAATTCGGGAAAACCCGGGGCGTGGTCTGGTAGATCCAGGTCGTATTGGGCGCCTTCATCTTCGTGACGCTGAAGCTCGGTGTGGACAGATGCGTTGGACGCGATGCCGGATGAGGAGCTGGAGTCACCTTCTCGGACTGTGTGGACGGATCCTTCCCGATAATCTTCGATCCGGACCATGTTGACGATGTTGCATGGCTTCGGCCGAGATCGGTGTACAGGACACAGATCCGAGCGGTGTCGCAGGTTGTACGCGTAGCTGGAGGCAGCGTTTTGCAGGCCGTAGGGCTGGACCTGGTGGTTCTCCGTCGAGGCTTCGTACTCACAGAGTCGGAGACCCATCGCGATGTCTGACCGGCGATGAGCGAAACGCCCCTCAGGAGTTGATACGACCAGAAGATCTGTTCCAAATCGCACAGGACGACTGATCCGAGCTGGTCGGATAGATCTGTCGTGGAGGGCTGTTACCTGCTCGTTAGGTTGGGTTTGAATCGTACTTACCAGAGCCAGGGTTTCAGCGAGTTGGATGCCGACCCGATCAACGGAATCGAGCAGGTCGGTGTTGTCGATCTGCTTCCCTCTGTAGCGGGGAAGCGGATGACGGGTTGTTGGCGTGGCTGTAGGCGTGGTCGGAGCCAGATGTCCCGTGGTCGGAGCCAGGTCCATCGTGGTCGGAGCCGTGTTCACCGTGGTCGGAGCCGTGTTCACCGTGGTCGGAGCCGTGTTCACCGTGGTCGGAGCCGTAGCCGATGCAGGTGAAGTAGTCGTCGGCGCAGGCTGAATCCATGCCTCCCCCGTGGCCATGGCGATGGAGTCGTCGGAGCTGGTGGTCCAGGTGATCTGGCCGACGGTGAACGTGAGGCCGCTGGGCGTAGCCATGGAGCCGGAGATGATGACCATCTTGTTTGCTTGGAGAGCAGTACGCACACCCCCTACCTGGTGCGCCACTGTCGACGAAATATGGTCGGCAGTCTACCTAGGGGTATGCCCAAGGTAGTAGATTATCGGCAGACAGATGCGCAAGCCCCAAACAAGACGGTGACGCAAGACAGACACGAGGTTTTATCCAGGTTCGGCCGCCAAGAAGGCGTAATACCTACGTCCTGCGTCTGATTTGTATTGCTGTATGTCAATGAGAGATATTTTTTAGAGGGGTCCCCTGCCCGCCTTATATAGTCCGGGGGGCAGGGTTACAGATCTGGAAACTAATCCTAGTCAGTTACAATTGCCATATCTGGCCGGATAAGGATTCCTATTCTAACCGACCAGGATCCTGCTTGGTCGCCAAATCCGTCTTGATTCCTTGTGCGGGACTCCGATCAGGTTAACTGGGCCGCACGTCATCTTTCGGGTGGACTGAACCCCATCGATCCGGGCCAGCCCAAGCTTAGCCGTAAGGGTATAGGGGTTAATACCCCCACAGGGAGAGGGAGTATATCAATATCTATCTATATCCAGTATTAAAAAGGCAAAACTTTTCTCCACCAGTTTTTTGATCACCTCCCCCTGACTACCTGGGCAATGGAGAGCTTCTTCCATCCCGTTTTTACTCCAAATTGCACTCACGTCCTCCGTGTCTCAAATGTGATTGAACTCATGACCCATAGTTATACGAGTTAGGGCAACTCGCGTCTAGTGACGATGAATACGGAGTCCGATTCCAATACATATTGGGTCGGGAATCGCGCCCTACGTATCTCGTATGTGACCAAGACTCATGACCCGTGCTCATACAAGTCAGGACAACTCGCATCTAGCGATGATACGTAGTCTGATTCCTATATGTATTATGTTCTTTTCCAACACATGGGCAAGTGATTCTAAATTGCATATTTCTACTCCTCTTAACTTAAAATAAACATAAATAGTATGTGCTACCATTAGGATAAATAGTATGACATAGACAGTTCACCTTAAACTATAGTGAAATTTTACAGTGCTGGGAAATAATAAGAGTCCTTCATCTAGCAAGATCTAATGATTTTAAAATAGGAAGAACCATTTAGACGGAACTTAAGTGGCGGACCGGAACCTGAAATAAGTGAGCCCGGAACCTGTTTCTAATTTAATAGGAAGGACATAATAGTAATTGAGATTCTCCATCTTCATTACCGTCAGTGTCGCCGGCGCGCGTACATGACTTCCGCCGTGGCTTGGGCACCGGCCCGTGCAGCTGGACGCGTATGACTTCATCGCCACGGGCTCATGTGGAACTACGAGGAGGTGATACCGTCAAATGCCTTGCCAGACACAACCCCAAGAACCTCGATTTGCTGAGTTGGGATTGACCGTAATCTGCCTTGCAATTGAGCTCGCTGCCTCTCCAGGATGGTTGGGTGCAGGTGCAGGTGCATGGTTCATTTTGTCACAGCCCGGGCTGCGCCATGCCGCCATCCACGGTGATCCCCATCACATCGGCGGCCTCCTCCCAGTAGCCCCACCACTCCACGCGCTTTGGCTTTGACAGGCAAAAGTACCGAGCCCTCAGGTTCACCTTGCGGCGGCCGGCATGTCCGTGGCAGGTTTAAAGTCGAACAGCAGGCGGGAGCAACGACGACTCAGGGAGGCGAGCGCCGGCGACGCGGACGGCGGTGGCGGCGTGGTCTTGAGATCGTGAATTTCATGCGCTAAAGAAAATGGAACGTCAATTAGAGTTAATGACTAGCTAAAAGTACTAAAGTAACCTTAAGTACAATTAACTGCTGGCAATATTTTTTTAGGGAGGAACCTCCCAAGCACAGTAACAAAGCTCTAAACTATATATTGAAAATGCTTTGTGGCAACAGATTTTTAAGTTGTTATTTTAGATGAGTTTATATATTTTGACTAAAACGCTATGACATATCAATACTGTTAATTTAGTGTAAGCACTCTATGTTTTTTTTATAAAACAGTACTACTACAAATAAAATTCCTCTACATAGCAAATCAATGTTAGAAAATTCTTATATATATCATTAATAATAATGGTAGCGGTGGGTAATTTAAATAAAAATTTAGAGATTATTTCAAATAATCTTTTGTAATGATAGATGTGGGTGATTTACATGCAGATTTATAGGGTTATTTCAATTTTTTTTTGTAACGGCAGGGTTACTTTATGCATTTTCGTAGTGGCTATTGTTCATGATGGTGATTGAATTCTCTACCAAGTTAAACAACAAATGCCTTTTGTCATTGTGAGAATCTATAGGATTGATCTTTTTTATCAGCATGTCTCGTAAAAATAAACACGAAGGCTCTGTTAGTGACATCTAATTAGTAATGCACTAATGCTAACATAGTATATTAAGATTAAGATGGGTCGGTGACTTGGTGTACAGGGCGATCGACCAGCGAGTTAATAAACAGCTCTAGTATAGCTAGCAAGGCGGTCATCAGTTGGTGTATTGCCGCCGCGTGCGCGTATATATACTAATAGTTAAATAAATACACATTCAGCTCTCTAAATAAGCATCTCCCGTGATCCTCTGAATTGTCTCTGATGAAATCGGCCATATATCATGATGACGGCTAAACGATAGAATAACCCCAGGAGGCGACCCTCCAACAACCGCTGATTGAGAGGAATGGCAGCAGCGCATGGAATGCAATGCAACTAACAGCACACGCACGCACGCATGTCACGAGCAGCTGGCTCAACAGAATTCTGAGGTTGGTTTGGTTGAGACATGCATGTACGTGGTGGTGGAGCTGGAGCCCCTGTCCCGGGCCTTGACCTTGCATTGGACGCGCAGCGGCAAGCTGGACTGCTCGCCGACACGTCCGTCCGTCCTCCGTCTTCCTCCTCCTCCCATCCCCATCACTTCCTCCTCCGCTCTGCCTCACGTCGTCCCATGTATAAATATAAACCGATCCGGCCACCCTCCAGCTCCAGCATTGTTGTCACGGGCCACGGCACGGCGGCTCCTCTCCTCTCCAATCAGGACGCCGCCGGCGGCAGCAGCCGCAGCGCAGACACGACCCAGTCCATTTGCAGCCCACGGCGGCTGATCGAGCAGATAGATAGATAGATAGATAAGCAGGCAAGCTGCAAGCAAGAAGCAGGGCAGGCATGTGGAGACGGATGATGATTGGCAGCGCAGGGATTGATGATTGTTAGTCGTTGGCGCATGTGCCGTCACCTACTGATGATATGGATCATCGTCGTCTAAGTATAGCATAGGCGCGGCTCGCACAGCTAGCAGGGCGTCGTCGCCGTCCGTCCGTCCCTCCGCGCCCCCTGCCAACTTTATCCTCCCCTGCCTCGCCACCCACAAACACCTCCGGCGCGCGGTGGTGGGGTGGCGCCCTTCCCACGTCTGCCACCACCCCCGGTCGGGTTGGTCCGGTCCGGTGCGCGCGGTCACCATGGCGAGGGCCTGCAGGATGGCCCCCCTCCTGGTCCTGGCGCTGCTCCTGCTCGTGGCCGCCGCCGCGTCGGGCATCCGGGTGGACGTGATCCGCCTCCAATCGTCGTCCGCGCCGCCGTTGTCCCCGGCGTTCCGCGAGGCGCCCGCGTTCCGCAACGGGGACGAGTGCCCGCCCCGTGGCTCCCCCGACGGCCGCGTCGACGTCGCCATGACGCTGGACGCCAACTATCTGCGCGGCACCATGGCGGCCGTCTTCTCCATCCTGCAGCACACGGCGTGCCCGGAGAACGTGGCGTTCCACTTCCTGGCCGCCGCCGCGCCCGCCACCGACGGCGACCCGGACCCACTGGCGGCGATCCGCACCACGTTCCCGTACCTTGACCCGAGCGTGCACCGGTTCGACCCGTCCCGTGTGCGCGGCCGCATCTCCCGCTCCGTGCGCCACGCGCTGGACCAGCCGCTCAACTACGCGCGCATCTACCTGGCCGACACGCTCCCCGCCGACGTGCGCCGGGTCATCTACCTCGACTCCGACGTGGTGGTGGTGGACGACGTGCGCAAGCTCTGGTCCGTGGACCTGGGCGCGAGCCACGTGGTGGCGGCGCCCGAGTACTGCCACGCCAACTTCACCAAGTACTTCACCGACGCCTTCTGGTCGGACGGGGACCTGAGCGCCGCGTTCCGGGGCCGCCGCCCCTGCTACTTCAACACGGGCGTGATGGTCATGGACGTGGCGCGGTGGCGCCGCGGCGGGTACACCCGGCGGGTGGAGGAGTGGATGGCGGTGCAGAAGCGGAAGCGGATCTACCACCTGGGGTCGCTGCCGCCGTTCCTGCTGGTGCTCGCCGGGGACATCAGGCCCGTCGACCACCGCTGGAACCAGCACGGGCTCGGCGGCGACAACGTGGAGGGCAGGTGCCGGAGCCTGCACCCGGGCCCCATCAGCCTGCTGCACTGGAGCGGCAAGGGCAAGCCCTGGCTCCGGCTCGACGCACGGAAGCCCTGCAGCGTCGACTACCTCTGGGCGCCCTACGACCTCTACAAGGCCGCGGCCACCGCGCTGGAGGAGTAGTAGTGTGATCAGGCCATGCTAAGCTATACCGGAATGCATCATGGCCGGCCGGCCATGGCTCAACGATCGAACCGGGGGGACGACGACGGCCGACGGCGAGGAGGGAGAGATGACGGTCCAATCCAAGAGGTGTGTGCCGTGTGCGTGCACACAGCAGCGAGCAGATAGGGCATCATTCAGAAGAGAACTACTCCGATCAAGATGAGAGCTCAACGACGACGAAGGATTGTATATTACTGACGAGAGGAGATCGAAGAGAGGGGTGAGTTGGAGGAAGATCGATTCGATGCATGCGTGAATGATCAATCGTACGTGTAGGCCGGCCGGAGGGAATAATGGTCGTCGTGCATGTCTCGATCGAGACCTCTCGCTCTTCCTCTCGTTTTGATTGGGTTCGTCGATCCGATCGATCCTTCGTCGTCGTGTTTGTATAGGTCATCATCATGGGGTCATCAGGCGGGCTGGTGGTGTGTGTTGTTAATTTGTAAAGAGATCGATTAGGGGTGGTGTGCAGTCGAAGGGATACACAGTGTATGACACTAACAAAATCAAAGTATTGTACTTATACCTGGCCATGCAGCCCGAGGCCCGGCAGCCCGGCCCGAAGAACGGCCTTTTGGCCCGACACGAGCACGGCCCGGCCCGCAGGCCACCGGGCTCAGGCTAGCCCGGCACGCAGCGTCAGGCCGTGCCTGGGCCGGCAGTTGAGCCCGCGGGCTGGCACGGCCCGGCACGGGGTTTTGGAGGAGGCCCGGCAGCGGCCCGAGAGGGAGGCGGCCCAGCTCGCCAACGGCTCCCCCCACGCCGCCACCCCAGACCCCACCTATAAAAGGCGGCCGATGCGGCGCCCCCCTCCCGGCCTCCCCTCAGTCCCGGCTTCCCGCACTCCCGCTCGTAACCTAACCCTAATCCCCAATTCCCCATTCGCCCATTCGCATCCCACCACCACCCGCCGCCGCGCCGCTCTCAAACGCAGTGGCCAGTGACGCCTCGCTGTCTCCGACACCGACTCCGGTGACCACGATCCGCCTCCCGCCGGCGTCCTCCCCTCCGTCCCTGCCTCTCCCTTCTCCCTCTCCCTATCTCCCCTCTAGATCTCGTTGATTATGTGAGTTGGTTGTCTCTGTTTGTCCCTCCTCCGCCGTCCGCCGTCGTTGCTGACTGAGTGTCGTCTTCTCTGGACTCTAGGTGCTCGTCGTCTTCTCTGGACTCTGGGCCTCGGGCTGGCACGGCCTGGTGATTTGGCCGTGCCTAGCAGGCCGGCACGGCACGGATTTAGGCCCACAGGCCCGTGCTTGGGCTGATGGCAAGGCACAAGGCCCGCAGCGGCACGGCATGGGAGGCACGGCGTGCCGTGCCGGCCCGACATCCCCCGGGCCATGCCCGGGCCGTGCCGAGCCGGGCCGGCCCGATGGCCAAGTATAATTGTACTACTGAACACACACACAGAAAACACACAGGCAAAATCAAGAGCCATGCTGCCCTTCGTTCATTCATTTGTCATAGCGTGGGGTATAACCCAGGTACCCACAGGATAAGACATGGGCCGCACCATCAGAGGTGGCCCAGCCCACAAGATCAAGGCATGCGGCGCACAGCACTGGTCGGCGTGCACTGCAAGGCTACAAGAAGATGTGATTTCTTAGATATTGTATAATACCAAATAGGATACACCCTACCCCTCCAGAACATATAAGGAGGGGCAGGGGTCCCCTAGTCGACCCCCAAACGGATCCTAGGCTTTGCCTAAGGCATCGGATCACACGCAATATCATACGATAGCCAATACAAACCAATAGACCACATGAGTAGGGTATTACGTCGTGCAGACGGCCCGAACTTGTCTAACTCTTGTGTCTTTGTTGTCTTCTTGTTCTTGATTACGCGCACCTCTGCCGATCACTCTACCTTCGTGGGATACCCCTCGGAGGACTGCCGACGATATTCTGTCGACAGTTGACGCGCTAGGTAGGGGTGTGCATGCTGTTTCCATGACGAACAAGATGGTGCACTTTTCAGGCTCTTCGTCCTCTCCAATGCCAGCCCAGATCTTTATGGTCGGATCGATCTCCTGGGTCATCAATGCTGACGGAGATAGATAGATCATCAAACCGGTACAGATTGTGGCAGAACCGCCTAATCTAATGCCTCACAGGAGTGCTCGTCTTCCATTAGACACTAAGCACTCGAGGAAGAACACTAAATTACTCGGTTCCGTCGGGCACACCCCAGGGGAGAACCCGAAAATCCACATTTTTCCCTCAGGATCGCAAATGAGAGAATAAAGCTTACATCATTCGTAACCATTTCTTACATCACTTTTAATACAACATCAGAGTATAATATTTATTAATATAACAGCGGAATGAAATCATATTATCAGAGTTGTAAACAATTTAATTGAACAGCGGAATATAAACATGTGATCAGAGTTACAGTGGAAATAAACCTCTATTAATGACATGATGAAGTATTGATATATAAACTACGACAACATATTATTAAACTTCCATTTATAAAAGCATTTGGTGAGAGGTATAAATAAAAACTACGATCGCAACGTAAAGGAAATCCTCTCTGAGCCCACCAGGAGGAATCCACACACAAAGGTCAGCTCAAGCGTCCACCTGTCACCTGCAACAGGGGGAATAAAACCCTGAGTACTCAATTATACTCAGCAAGACTTACCCGATAGGAGAAAAGAAAAGACTCCAAGGATATGCAAAGCTATTTGGCTTGTGGGTTCATTGCATTTGCAGGAAGCATTACTAAACGTGCGTCCTTATATTCGGTTTTTATTAATAGCCGCATTGGTTCATTAACTAACCATTCTATGTAAGCACCTATGCTACTTTCAAGCAAGTGGTAAGCAATCAGATTTCCTTTTCCATCTTCCATCTTTCATCTTCAGTTCTTACTACGATGCTAAACCGTAGACAAGCCGTACCGGATAGCCCGGCGATTCGCGAATCAATGCCCCCAGCTGGGTACCCCGAAAACACATGCCCCGCTTGTACCCCAGGCACAAGCAGGACCAACCCATCGCTCTCCTGTCCCGGGTGTCCAGGTCCCCGTCCAAACTGGGACTCCAAGCCCCCGCCCCTGAGTCCCGGACTCAGCGCGGTGCAAGGACCTCCTCCACCAAAACAAAACCCTGACAGTCGGTCCGGAAAGAGCCGGATCCGCGACAAGAGAGCAACAAGCTTTCCAAGCGCCCATACACAAGTATGTGCTCGGGATAATAAGTCTGTGACCTGCCCAGAGTCATATGCAATGATCGGTCCTTAACCGACCAGACAGGGGAAAACGGTGTAACCAAGCTATGACCCGCCTCCGCGGCGACACAACTTCTTACACCCACCAATACCCAAACCATATCCCTGTCCGGTCACCATTTTTCTTTCCACCATTTTATATATTCTAAGTGATAGTAGTCCAATAATATATTTCCTATCTCTCGCGAGTGACAGGCAATCACTCGACTTCTACCGGAGTCCTGTAGCATAGCATTCTATACGATCCTGTCATACTAGTAAGACTCATAGGATAAAGATATATATGCAAGTGGATTTCAATCGACTCCTTAAAACTTAATGCACAAATATAATTTAAACTGCAGAAAGTAGGGGTTATGCACCGGGGCTTGCCTGGGTAAAATATAATCAAAAGTTAGTATCTGCATCTTTAGATCATCCACCATCAACTAGATAGAAGGCCCATTGCATCATCTTCGGATTCCCAATCATCCTGCGATCGATCCGTTGATCCATCATCGTACCTATATGATATGCATGCGATGCAATGCAAAGATGTAATTAATCAACTGTAATCGTGACTCGTATAAATACGCTTTATGCCTCTCAAGTTAACGAGCTAGTTCTAACGATGACAGTAAGTAGGCTACATATACACGTTGGCGGATAAGACGCTACTTCCCAACAACTATTTTAGTTATATAAGCCAACGGTGTTTCTTTATCCCATTCTAACGATTTAATCATTATTCGCAATAGGACATCATTATCTATTTATCAAACTAATTATTTCGGAGCTACAAAAATTACCAGGAGTACCTAACATTGCTAGGAACCTACTGTAAAAATTTCAGATCCAATACTATTAACAATTTATCGCAACAATCCCTATAAGCTTATATTTTACAATATTAAGTATCCCATTTTAATTATATAGATCCTAAAAATATCATCAAACTATGTGAACGAATTACACTAATAGGTAGGTTATGATTTTAGGGACTCAACAAAACTAGTTTCACTATTTTTAGACTCCTATACCATTTTATATCGATTTTACAAGTTTCAGCCATTTAAACAAAAACTTAGAAAAGAGATGGGCACTCGGGCCGGCCTCGTCCAGCGCGGCCCACGCGGGCAGCCAAGAGGCCCATGCACCCGCAGCCCATTCAGCCAAGCGGACGGCCCACCGGCAGGCAGTGGCCTAGGCGGGGCGCAGTGCTCATGGCCCAGTCGTGCTCGCGGCCCAGCCAAGCCGGCAGTGGCCCAGGCATAAGAACAGCGGTAGCAGGCCGGTCTAGGCAGCTGATGGCGCGGCCCAGCAAGCTCAGTAGCCAGCGACAGGCCAGCCCAGCGCCTAGCTTTGCCCAAACCGACCAGCAATTATGCAAAAACGTCCCTTCGTTTACCTCTATTCCACTCAAGGACCACAGGCACTATTTAGTTAAGTCATGTATTTCACAAATAAAACCCCGTATAATTATTTTCCTTGGATTTCTCACCCTTTACCTTCCCCAGAAACAGAGAACGATGAACACCATGGCTGATGGCGGCGGCAAGGGCGTGGAGGAGCCGGGGAAGGCACGGCCGCGGCGGTCCCCTCGCCGGCGAGCTGCACGGGAAACCCGCGCGACCACAGAGACTCGGCGAGGAGAGGCGGAACGACGGCGCTGGAGGAGCGTTGAGGAGTCGTCGGTCCGGCGCGGAGTGTGAGCGGTCATGGCCTGCACGGGCGCTGGGGAAATGAGCGGCCACGGCACGGCAGCAGGCGTGCGGGGCGCTGTTGCTCGGCTGGTTGAGGCAGCAAGACTTGCGCGCGCATGGCCGGCGGAGCTCCGGGCGTGGGCGCTGTTGGTGCACGGGAGAGGATGGCACCGGCGCAGACAACCAGCGAGGCACCGAGGCTCAATGCGGATGGAAACGCGGTGCGGGTGCGGCACTGGACCACGCAGCAGGGCTGCGGCTCGGACGCGTTGCGGCTGCCGTGCGCTGTGGCGGCGGAGGAAACAACCACGGCAGCGTGGAGGAGCGAGGAGGAGCAGGGAGGCACTGGTACTTGCGCGGAGGCAGGGAAAAGGATACGACTGCGTTGCTTGCGTGCTCTGCTATAAAGGCTCTGAGCTACTTGTCTGTAGAAGGAAAAATGCAACCAAGACAATCCAAGACAGACAGAGGGAGGCCCTGTCCTACCGCTTCTCTCTCCTCCGATCCAGCTCTCTACTTGCACGTGGATGCTTCCTTTTTGGTTCAGCTTTGCTTGCGTGCTTTCCTGGTTGGAGATTCCCTACCACGTATTTTCTTCTCTGATCGCTAGCTGTCCGTTGGACCTGCTGAGACTGGGAGGAGCAGGGAGCGGACGGCGACATCTCGACAAGATCATAATTTTGATGGACAAGGGAGGCAGTGGCTACTGGGCGTAGCGTGGGCTTCAGCTGTGCGACTGCGCACACACAGAACGCGAAAAGACACGACGAAGGTAGGGGGAAAGAACCAGATCGCCAGCTTCGGAAGAAAAAGATGAGCAGTGAGTACTGACGTAAAAGGCAAGCAGAGTCCAAGAGAGCGAGCAAGCGAGGAGACAGGACTGACTTGGCTTCACTCTGCCATGGCGCGACATTAATAATTTGGATGACGGATTTATTCAGAGCAAGGGAGACGCACCACAGTACTCAACGTCCAGAACACAGTGCAGCAAGGATGACAGCGCTTTTAAATATAATCTCAGATGCTGACGCGAAAAGCTGGTTTATATTTATTTTATTTTAAGTTTTAACACGATTAACTTCCACCAATAATTATTTCACGCAAAAGTTCATACGTCGCACTAACCCATAGAGACAAAAATATTTAAGCGCGATTTAATTACTTTGCTCAATATAGTTTGCTAAAAATGGTATTTTAACCCTAAGCGCAATATTTAAAATTTTTAACATTCGAGAAACTCGTTTCGGTAATTTTTTCTTAGGCCTAAATTGCCGTGCTAAACGAGATCGTAACACCGGGGTGTTACACAGGTCGATTCTGCACCAACCACACCAACACCTGCAACTATAGATCTGTTCTCGGAACCGCTTCCGAGGCCGTCTTCACCAACAACTCGCCGCCTACTGCCCCGCTACTCAAGGAAGCAGGTCGGCAATGACGATCTAATCGCATCCATCGACCAGGTCGGCCAAAAGCTCACCGACCGCCTTTCCCTCACGGAATCGGCTCTGACCACTCCGGTTCGGCGCCGACCACCTTCCGGTTATGATCTATCGGAAGCCAATCGAGAAACTCGAGGGGATACGGCCACCATCCATCAGGATGCCCTAAGGGACAAATTCGCCGACTAGACGTTCTGTCTAAAGCTAAGTCACGCTTTAATATTTTTTTTTAAATATTCTCCAAACTTCATATATCTCTATGATGTTTCTTTGAGCTGTTTTGTCCATGTTTGTTCTTCAAATGATTTTCTTTCATGTATACCATCTTAAAGATGACATACAAATAAGCCTAAGGCAAATCCCCAAACAGCCATGTTGATGCTTGGATGTTCCTAGAGATGGCCCTATCTCCGGCTTCTCCCTACACGTGCACGGGCGCCTGCCCTCTGCGTTCGGGGTGGTCGGCAGTGGCTCTTTAGCGACGCCCTGCTATTCCTACACGCACATGGGCTCCGCGCTCCGTGTTATGGTTAACAGGCTAGCTAGGGCTAGAGACTCAGCTACACACTAACTGGTGGGTGTGAGGGGTATGACCCCGGATACCCACGGTAGACCACATGGGCTACGCCCCTAGGGGCGGCCCAGCCCACAAGACGAAGCCTTGCGGGGCACGACTCTGCTCGGCACCTCCCGCAAGACATCGGGAATATATCCTGAAGATACTACGAGATCTGTTAGGATACGTATGATCCCAAGATTTCTATAATCTGTTATTACTTTCTGGTTATCTCTCAGATCTAACCGACTTGTAACCCTACCCCCCGGACTATATAAGGTGGGCAGGGACCTCCTCTAAACTCACGCAATATCATACGATAGCCAATACAATCCAACAGTACACAGGAGTAGGGTATTACGTCATACTGACGGCCTGAACCTGTCTAACTCGTGTGTCTCTGTTGCCTTCTTATTCTTGATTACACGCCTCTCTGCCGATCAATCTACCTTCGTGGGATACCCCTCGAATGACTGCCGATGATATTCTGTCGATAGTTGGCGCGCTAGGTAGGGGTGCATGTGCTGTTTCTATATCGAACAAGATGGTATGTTCCGCAGGCTCTTCATCTCTCCCATAGCTCGGCTAGATCTTCATGGTTGGGTTGATCTCTTGGATCATCAATGCTGATGGAGTCGGAGAGCTCATCGAGCTGGTGCAGATCAATTCTACGCCGATCACCCCAGCACCTGCGACTGCAGATCCAATCTCGGAACCGCTTCCGAGGTCGCCTTCATCGATAACCCGCCGCCCGCTTCCTCGCTACCAGAGGAGGCAGATCAACAATGACAATCTGATCGCATCCATCGATCAGGTCGGTCTAAAGCTCGCCGATTGCCTCTCCATCACCAAATTGGCTCTGGACACTCTGGTTCAGCGCCGACCACCCTCCGATCTAGATCTATCAGAGGTTGCTCGGAAAACCCTAGGGGTTGTAGCTCTGCCCTTTAGGTTTACCAACGTCGCCGCCACTTATCAAGATGCCCTAAGGGGCAAATTCGCCGACCAGGTTGGAGATGTCCATCCTCTCGCTGACCAGATCACCGACCAGCCTCCGCCAGCCGTCAACATGCTGCACGTCGGCCGACGCCCTAGAGCATCCCTCCAAACCATCCTAGAGGAGAATCCAAACTTTGAGTCCCAGGGCTCTATGGAGACCATCGCTGAAACCACCACCGAACTACTTCCTCTCCCTCCTTTTCGTGGTGGTGCAATCTTCAACGTCAGCATCGATAGCCCCTCTTAGAACGGCGAAACCGAGGAGGAACACGCCCCCCATGAGAACCGGAACGTCAACCATGCTCAACGCCGAGCAAATGAGGCTGCTCTTGCGATGGCTGAGCAGCAGCTTGACTCGCAAGGAAGGCCACTCCAATGCAACCTTGACAATGAGTTTGTCCGTGTTGACGGTCATGGCGTCTACAAAACTGCAAGCGCCAATCTGGCAGTGGCCGCCAACGAGCTCGCCCGGCTCCCGCAGACACCAGAGGTCACCGCCATGCTTAAAGCGGCGCACTGTCAGCTCAACAAAATCCATCTGGATTAGAGACCTTCATACTCCACAACCTCGATTCACCGATCAGCTGTGCCAAGATCCGATCGCCGCCCAAGTTGCTTCACCGACCAGCATCGTGACGATAGGCAACCCCTCCAGGGCGGATCTAGGGGCAACCGCATTGAACATCACCGCCAACACGACCAGGAGGTTGACCAGGAGGTCTGAGTGCACCTCAACAATCTCTGAGATGGTTAACAACATATCGATAAACGCCACTTCGATCGCCATGAAGAAGAAGTACGCCACCGCCAGGAGTACGAGCAAGAGTACGGTAACCTAGACTTAGCTCTTAGGCCAGTCAACGCTGACAACGCTGCAGATGACGGCGCTGACAACCCTGAAGGGCCCCCAGCATTCACGAGGGCGCTCTGTACACTCCAGTGGTCCCATGGTTTTAAAATCACTGGAGTCGAGCCCTACGAGGGAAGGATGAACCTGACACAGTGGCTACAGGCTTATGCCACTACTGTCTGCACCACCGGAGGAGACACCAGTGTCATGGCAAACTATCTTCCCATCATGCTCACGCCAACCGCCATGAACTGGTTCACAAGCCTTGCCCCGAACTCCATTGGATCCTAGGAAGAGCTGAAAAAAGTCTTCACCGACAACTACATGGCTACGTGCACTCGGCCAGGCACCAAGCACGATCTCAACTGCATCTACCAGAAGCCATCCGAGCTCCTCCGTAGCTACATCAGACGCTTTTCTGAGATGAGGAATTCTATTCCCAACATCATGGAAGAGGAGGTCATCACTACCTTCATCCGAGGACTCCATCACCACGAGCTTCGCTCCAAGTTCAACCGCAAGCCGCCCACAGGGATTGGCGAGATGATTGCGACCGCCAACTAGTACGCCGATGCCTAGGAAGCCAAGGTACGCTTAAATGAGGATGTGGGCACTCATCGCCCAACCTGCCGCTACGACGACCACCCCGACGACCGATGCCACAACGACCGCCGCTACGACGACTGCAGTTACCATCGGGACAGCGGCCGTGATCGGCCAGAAGGATCCAAATCTGGTCAAAATCGACGCCACCGATGTCACTGTTAATGAACCTCACGCCAAGTGCAACTATGACGAGCAGTATAAGAAGATCCTCGATGGCCTGTGCCCTCTCCATAAGAATGCCAAGCATAAGATGAAGGACTGCCTTGGCTTGGCTAAGGAGTTCTAAGACAAAAAGCCGGACGACGACAACAACGACAGAGCTGGAGGCCGCCGATCACCTGGGGGCAACAATAATGCCTTCCAGGATCATGACAAGGTGGTCGCCACCATCTTCGGGGGCCTCGCCTCCACCGAAAGCAGAAGAGAATGAAAGCTCGCCGCCCGGTGGGTGCTCACCATCACTACAGAAGACACCGCCGCTAACCCCATCTATCACCCTTGGTCCGAGGTCCCCATCACCTTCAGCAAGGCCGACCAGTGGGCGGACATCCCCTACATAGGGCGTTTCCCCCTCGTCCTTGACACAACCATCCAGAAAGTGCTTTTCAGAAAAGTGCTCATCGACGGTGGGAGCGCTCTAAATCTCCTCTTCGCCGGAGCCCTAAAGGAGTTGGGCCTCGGGATAACAGATCTCACACCCTCAGACTCTTCTTTCTAGGGTGTGGTACCTGGCAAGGCATCCAAACTGCTTAGAGAGATCACCCTACCAGTACAGTTCGACACGGCAAGCAACTACCGCATTGAGCACATCAACTTTTACGTCGCCAACTTCAACACCGCCTACCACGCCATACTTGGTCGGCTAGCTCTGGCCAAGTTCATGGATGTACTGCACTACGCTTATCTGGTGCTGAAGATGCCTTTGCCTGCAGGAGTCCTGGCCCTGCGAGCCAATCTCTCCATCGCCTACACCTACGAGACAGAGAGCCTCGCCCTCGCCAAAGCCACTGACCTCTCCATCCAGATGGCCAGTGTGGTCTCTAATGCCAAGATGTTTCCCACCGATCACCTAGAGATCCCATCGCTGGAGCCTCCTCGCACCTCCGCCAAGTCCAAGGAAACCAAGGAGGCCGGCCTCGGCCTCGACGACCCCTCCAAGATCATGAAGATTGGGGCTCACCTTGACCCCAAATAGGAAAGCGCGCTCGTCTCCTTCCTACGTGCCAATGCCAACATGTTTGCTTGGGAACCTGCAGACATGCCGAGGGTACCACGGGAGAAGATTGAGCACTCCTTGAATGTCTCACCGACCGCCAAACCGATCAAGCAGAAACTCTACCGATTCGCGCCAGACAAGAAGGAGGCTATTAGGGTAGAAATAAAATGGCTCCTAGCTATCGGATTCATAAAAGAAGTGTATCATCCTGAGTGGTTAGCAAACCCTATTCTCGTTTAAAAAAGAATAAAGAATGGAGAATGTGTGTTGATTACACTGATCTTAACAAACACTGCCCTAAAGACCCCTTCGGTCTGCCTCAGATAGATGAAGTTGTAGACTCCACCGCTGGCTGTGAACTGCTCCCCTTCCTTGACTGTTACACAAGCTATCACCAGATCTCCCTCAAGGAAGAAGACTAGATCAAGACATCGTTCATCATGCCTTTCGGTGCGTACTGCTACACCACTATGTCCTTCGGACTCAAGAACGCTGGGGCAACATACCAAAGGGCTATCTAGATGTGCCTCGATCAGCAGATCAGCCGCAACATCGAAGCTTACATCGACGATGTGGTCGTCAAGTCCAAGACCACCGATGATCTTATCACCGACCTTGAGGAAACATTCGCCAACCTGAAAAGGTGCTGATGGAAGCTGAACCCTTCAAAGTGCATCTTTGGAGTTCCATCTGGTATACTCCTAGGCTACATCGTCAGCGCACGTGGCATCGAGCCCAACCCCAACAAGGTCTCTGCCATCACCAACATGAAACGGCCAACATGCGTAAAGGATATACAGAAGCTTATAGGTTGCATGGCTGCTCTCAGCCACTTTATATCGCGCCTCGGTGAAAAGGGACTACCTTTCTTCAAACTCCTCAAGGCCTCAGAGTGCTTTTCCTGGTCGGAGGAGGCAGACACAGCTTTTGAGCAGCTCAAGTTGTTCCTAACAAAGCCTCCGATCATGATGGCGCCGCGACCAGACGAGACTCTCCTGATCTACATCGCCGCCACTTCCCGCACCGTTAGCACAGCTATCGTCGTCGAACGCGAGGAGGCCGGGCTTGCCTATAAGGTGTAACGTCCGGTCTACTTCATCAGCAAGGTCCTTAATGAGCCCAAAACTCGTTATGCTTAGGTCCAAAAGCTGCTATACGCCATTCTAATCACATCACGCAAGCTCCGCCACTACTTCGAGTATTACAAGATTGTCGTGGTCACCGAGTCCCCACTGGGGGACATTCTCTGCAACAAAGAGGCCAATAGCCGCATCATCAAGTGGGCTATCAAGCTCGGCACTTACTCCATCGAATTCAGAAGCAAGCCTACCATCAAGTCTCAGGCGCTCGCTGATTTCATCGCTGAGTGGACAGAGATCTAAGAGCCCATCACCGCTACTTGCCCTGAGCACTGGGTGATGTACTTCAATGGCGCTCTCAGCATCAACGGTGCTGGTGTGGGCATTCTATTCATTACACCGACCAAGGATAAGCTCCGATATGTTCTCCGAATATATTTTCTGGCCTCCAACAACGCCGTCGAATACGAAGCATGTCTCCACGGACTCCATATAGCCGTTGAGCTTGGTGTCAAATGCCTCATGGTATACAGGGACTCCGCGGTGCTCATCAACCAGCTCAACAAAGACTGGTCCTGCTCTGGTGACAAGATGGATGCATATTGCGCCAAAATCAGAAAGCTTGAAGGGAAATTCTATGGTATCGAGTACCACCACGTGGTACGAGATCAAAATTAGCTCGCCAACGACCTATCCAAGTTAGGCTCCTCTCACACCATGATTCCACCGGGGGTCTTCGTTCAAGATCTTTTGGCACCATCTATTAAGGAAGAAAAGGAAGTTCAGGAAATTCCCCCAGTCGAGCAGCTGGTACTTACGGTACCTTAGCCGGCCGCCGATTAGAGGGAACAGTTCATCAAGTACCTCACCAGCGCTGAAGTACCCACTGACAAGACTAAAACTGAATGCCTAATCCGTTGAAGCAAGCATTACGTGCTGGTGGATGGCAACTTGATGAGAAAAAGTGCCAAGGAAGGGATACTGCAGAAATGCATCACCCAAGAAGAGGGAGTGAAATTACTTCTCGAAATTCACTCTGGTTCCTGCGGCAACCATGCGGCCTCAAGAAACCTAGTCGGCAAAGCTTTCTGAGCTAGTTTTTACTAGCCCACGGCCATCTTCGATGCAGAAGACCTCATCCGACGTTGTGAAGGATGCCAATTTTTCGCTAAGCAAATACACGTGCCGGCACAAGAACTGCAGACCATCCCAGCTTCCTGGCCCTTCGCATGCTGGGGACTGGATATGATTGGGCCTTTAAAGCCAGCGCCAGAAAGTTTTCGATACGTATACGTAGCCATCGACAAGTTCTCCAAGTGGATCGAGTATAAACCACTCGTCTCGGCTACTACAAAGAAAGCAGTCGATCTCTTCAAAGATATAATCCTCAGATTTGGTCTCTCGAACAGCATTATCACCGACCTCAGAACCACATTTACTGGTCATCATTTTTGGGAATTCTATGAAGACCGATGCATCTTCGTCAAATACATCTCTGTTGCCCATCCTAGAGCCAACGGCTAGGTCGAATGGGCGAACAGCATGATCCTTGATGCTCTCAAAAAGAGGCTATATCAGAAAGAAGAAAAGCATCTGGGCAGATGGCTCAAAGAGCTACCAGTTATGGTCTGGGGACTGCGCACTCAAGCTAGTTGTAGCACTGGTGTGTCTCCATATTTCTTGGTCTACGGCTCAGAAGCCATATTACCAGCGGACATTGCCTTCCGAGCACCCAGGGTGGAAAATTATGATGAAGAGCAAGCCACAGCTGTTCGGACAGAGGATGTCGACAGGGCCGAGGAGGAACGCCTGATCACCTGCGTCCATATAGCCAAATATCTAGAAGGCTTGCGGAGATACTACAACCACAACATCAAAGGTCGTTCATTTGCTGTCGGCGACCTCGTTCTCCATAGAAAGCAAAAACCCGAAGGGATGCACAAGCTCTCCTCCCCCTAGGAAGGGCCCTACGTTGTCAAAGAGGTTACTCGACTAGGGTCTTACTGGCTACGTGACTTGGACGGAATCAATATTCCCAATTCATGGCACATCGAGCACCTTATACGTTTCTATCCTTGAAACGCTCCAGATATGTATTTTCCACTCCATGATGAATAAAGTTCTTTTCGCCATAATTGGTCTCCGCTATTTCTCCATTACGGTTTAATCTCCATTTGCGGTCGCCAGCTCTAAGCTACTCCTTAACGAACACCAACATGTGATCTCCATAAACTCGCCGACCATGCTTCTCCAAATCTCCAACGGATTTTGTCGAACAGATTTCTCCAAATCGCCGACCACGTATTTCGCTGAACAGGTTTCTCCAAATCGCCGACCATGTTTCTCCAAATCTCCAAGATATTTCGACAATCGCCGAGCAACACACGTCTTGTTCTGCGCTCTATGGAGAAGACCCAGTCTCCGATCTCTCCCTACACGTGCTACGGGCTCCACGCTCTACGTTATGGGTGGTCGGCTACGGTTCCTTGGTCACGCCTATTCCTCCTACATGTGCACGGGCTCCGCGCTTGATGTTATGGACTATGGGCTAGCCAAGGCCGAGAGCTCAGTAAAGAACTAACTGCTCGGACGCCACTTATACTATGCTCATCTCCAAGTTATTTCGCCAACCGCCGAGCAGCACACGTTCCGCCCTATTCTCTATGGAGAAGACCTAGTCTCCGATCTCTCCCTACACGTGCTACGGGCTCCGCGCTCTACGTTATGAGTGGTCAGCTATGGTTCCTTAGTCACGCTTGTTCCTCCTACACGTACACGGGCTCTGCGCTCGATGTTATGGACTATGGGCTAGCTAAGGCCAAAGAGTTCAGTGACGAACTAACTGCTCGGACGCTACTTATACTACGTATAATTGCGTTAGGGTTAATACTGCAACGATTTCTTCACCGCAACATTACAAATTGCATAAACATGCACATGTCAACATTTATACATACACATAAATGTTTGTCTACGCCCTTGTGCGTTTTAACTACTCTATTCAGTTATTACAGCATACTCTCTGAGCAGATCACCGAGCTTTGCCATCACCGTCCGTCTCGCCAAACAGGTCGATGTCGCTGGCTAGCTTCTTCGCCACGTCCTCCACCTCATCCTCCAGCTACTGGTGCTCCGCCTCGCCCATCCCTCTGGCAAATCCGGCCCCTATCGCTTGAAGGTCAATGGCTGGGTAGTGGGACCGGACCACTGCGTGGGCGTGAGTAATGGCGGTAACAACGGCGTCACGGTTGAAGCTCTTGAAGTTCTCCCACACTGCCTTGCACCTCTCGATGATAGTGTTTGAATGTGGTGGCCTGCCGTTGGGCTATGGAGCCGCCTATAGGTCGACGCAGTCGAGCACCAGTTTGACCTCGGTGACTACAGCGTCGAACTTTTCCCTTTGGGTCCTGGCCTCCTGCTCCAGCACATCAAACAACGCCTTAACCCTCTGATGGTAGTCTGCAAGCATTACAAGGTTCCATCAGGCAAGGAAATTACTCTAATAGTAACTCCGACCAAGAAGTACTCACCGTTCAGCTCCGCGGCCAGTTTGTCTGCTCGCCCTGACTCCTTCGCCTTCTCCTAGAGTTGTTCGACGGCTTGGCATAGCTGGCTGAGCTCCGCATCTTGCTCTACAAGCACAACAGTCATCACCAAAACTATGGTTGTTCAACAATACAAAACACATTCGCTGATACGCCATACCTGCTTTTTGCTCGGATACATTCCTGAGCTGCTCGGACTTCTATTCTAGTTGCGTGGACGCACTTGCTAGCCACTCAGAGATAGTGGCCAGCTGCTAGGACTTGCCCTATAGCTACTCGAACATAGCCGCTAGCTGCTCGGATAGGACACCCTTCTGGTATTCTAGGTCCCGCGCGTTGGACTCCGCAAGGTCGCGCTCACGCTGGGCCCTCTAGATGTTTCTCTCCATAAGGTTCATCGCCTCCTTGAGTTTTTCATTCTCCTCGGTGAGGGGCTCCATCCTCTTTATCAGCTAGCACTGCTGCTCGGCAGTCTGAGTTATCCCCTACAAAAACACCGAGATTATGAAGAAGAACAATCTCTAACGTCAAAGATGAACATGATAGATGCAGTACTGGCCTTGATTTGTTTCATCACTCTAGCAAGGGAGGACTCTAGCCTCGTCACCTCCCTAGTGGTGTCCTCCTCCTCAATAGCCACCACCTGATTTAGATAGCTTGAGGTCGAGATTCCTTATGTTCAATCTCTTCCACCTCGTCCTCCTCCGCCATAGCTAGAGGCACCACTGGGGGGCTCTGTGGCCGGATAGCGTGTCTAACCACGCTCTATGATGCCTCAGGGGGTGTCGTTTGCTCCTCGGGCGCCACCGGCTTCGCCGCCCCAGACTCAGGCGTGACACCGACATCTCCTGCATTCACCGCTGAAGACCCGATGGTTTCTGCCGCTGCCCCGGGCATCGTTGCTAACCCGTCCACCATCAGCGCTGGTTGTTTGCCACCACCAAGTCCGCCAGCAAGGGTGGTTGGCTCCTTCGCCGCCTGCCGAGCACCCGGAGACTCCGAGACGGGAGCCGCCGGCATTGCTTCCGCCTTGGGACCAGCCCTCGACCGCTCGTCAGTCTGGACGGGCGGGGTTAGATCATCCGCATGCCTCACGCTACATCAGACTAGCTTGTCAGTTGCCAAAAGAGATATGGATACGATAGCAAAATAACTCCAAGGCAAGGATACTTACGTGTTGGCCTGTCGGTACAATTTCTTGAACTGGTGCTACTGGCCCGAGCCCCCAGCCATGGCCTTGGGGTTGATGCCTGCGTCTTGGGGTGGAGGTCCTGCGGTCTCCGCCGTCAGCCTCTCCTCTGCCCACCACTCCGGGACTCCCCTCGCCTGCTGCTCGGGGACTCCCTCCACCCGTCGCTTTGGAACTCCCTTTGCCTGCTGCTCGGGGACTCTCTTCGCTTGGTGCTCGGGGGTTCCTGTTGCCTGTTGTTGGGAGACTTCCTCTCCTCCCCTTGATTGTTCCTCCACGCGCGTGCTACGTGGAGGCACCTTCATGCTCGGTGGAGGAGCAACTAGAACTTCATCGTCATCCGACCACTCAAACATCGTGGTACTCCATGTCCGAGTGGTCTGGTCATCGCCAAGCGAGATGCCGCTCGGCTTGAGGGGAGCGGCACCCGTCGTCTTTCTCTTCTTCTAGGCCAGCTCGTCTACCACCACCCTCTTCCCCCAGACTTTCTCCGACACCAAGGATGGACTCTCTGACAAAATGCTGATGACTCCCTCCTCGGGCTGAGCTGGTGGCCGAGCGTCTACCGCTTGCGGCCAATCGCCTCTTGGCACGCCCAAAAAGTACACTGCTCGGTCCTACAAATGGATCTTTCCACGAGTCAATTAGCACACCGCTCGGCAATGGTACAGAATATTACCGATCAGGAACACATAGTTGAGATGTTTACCTGAGGAGGCGGGTTCATGCAGTTAAAGGGCCTCGTCTGCCCTGACATGCTAAATGAGGCAAACGGAGCGAATAGCTCTACGACCCGCTCTACCACAACATCCCTCGTCAGCCTCTCTGGTCTCTCCCGGGTGCTATCATCGTCGTCTTTGAAGTCAAAGCCCGGGTGGGCCCCCTCCTTGTAGGGCTAGATGCGGCGCACTATGAAGCTCGCCACCACCATTCCACCGTTGGTCTTTACGCCCTTTATTAAGCCAAGGAGCTCCCTCACTTGCTCCATATCAGCACTGCTTGGCATCTTTGACCAGCTCTTCTGGCTCTCCGGGATGTGGTCGGCATCACAGCGGACGGTAGGATGGCTCTGCTTCATGTAGAACCACCTGGCGTTCCACCCCTTTAGCGACATGTTTAGCGACATAGTAAGGTACTCGTCTGCCATTCCATCACGTAGCTGAAGATACACTTCGCCGACCACCTTGGAACCACCACCGCCTCTCTTCTTCAGCCAGAACAGGTGGCGGAAGAGGTTGAAGTGGGGAAGGATTCCGAGATACGCCTCATAGAAATGGTTGAAGATTGAGATGTGCAAAATGGTATTTGGGTGGAGATTGCATAGACTAATCACCAAGAACTCCAACAAATCCCTCAGAAAAGGATGAACAAGAAATCCCAACCCTCGCCAAAAATAATCCTCGAACACCACTACTTCATCAGTGTGGGGCATTGGGAAGGGCTCACCGCTGGCTGGCCGCCATTCGGCAGTGACACGGTTAGGAAGAACGCCCGCCTCCACCAATCTATTGAGCTTTGCCTCCTCCGTGCGCGACTGCACCCACTCTTCATCATGGTTGGCTCTGACACTCGCCTTCTTTGGGCTCGCCTTCTTTAGGTTCGCAGCTCCCTTCTCAGGCGCCATCTCTTAGATCCGGATGGAGACTGGCGGCGGAAGCACAACATGGATGTGGATCTAGAAATGCGAGTGCTGAGGAGGAAGACAAAATGGCAAAGTGGCAAAGGTGGGAGCATGGAGTGCGGCGGCACAGTTATAAAGCACTCCCCCACCTTTTTGTATTCAAGGGTTTTTGGAAAACCGCTCCCACAATTGGCGCCTCTCTGAATTCTCCGCAACATCAAGCTGGGCCGTTACCTGGGCTTTCGCGCAACCGCAGCCCATGGTGCCCATTTATCTCCGCAATTTGTTATGGCTCACCGTATATTCGCCGACTTCTCCGCCAACCGTTATGGATCAGTAATTGCTACTGTATAGCCATTACTCCGGTATTTTCTCCGCGACTTGTTTTCTTCAAGATTTTCGTTTGTGGCCCGAGGACTACGTCAGCATTACGTCTCGGTTCCTCACCGGATTGGGGATTTTCTTCTGTCGGCTACTGTTTCTGACCCTAGTACCATGTGACCACGTCACCTACTATTGGGCTCGGGGACTAAGTGGGCACACTTCACCTTGCAGTGAATGTACTTTTTCTCATTTCAGGGCTACACCCGAGGACTGGCTGCTTGCTTGGCTAGTCTTCTACTTTTCTCCTACTTTGGACCCTAGCACCACATGACTACGTCATCTACTGTCAGGCTTAGGGACTAAGTGGGCACACTTCACCTCGTGGTGAATGTGTTTGCTTTATTCTGGAAGACTCCGTGCCTCTTGAAGCTAAAGGAGACTATATCCCTTTCTCATGGTCGGACTCTAAGTGGGTACACTTGGTCCACTACGAAGAAATTTTTGATTCTAAATTTGAGCTCCTTACACCCTTATGGCAAGCCATACTTGGGTTACACTGCTCGACGATGGCTCACATTGCTCAGCGATGGCTCACATTGCTCGGCGACGGTTCATGCTGCTCAGCAACTCATCACGGTGGTCGGACCATGAGTTTGACTGCTCAACTTTATTCGCACCTGCTCAGACAAGCTCAAGACGGCATTGCACAGCGGGTATAAGGCACTCGGGGACTAGTTGTGGGGGGTACGACCCTAGATACCCATGGTAGACCATATGGGCTATGCCCCTAGGGTCGGCCTAGCCCACAAGACGAAGCCTTGCGGGGCACGACTCTGCTTGGCGCCTCCCGCAAGACACCGGGAAGATATTCTGAAGATACTATGAGACCTATTAGGATACATATGATCCCAAGATTTCTATAATCTGTTATTACTTTTTGGTTATCTCTCAGATCTAACCGACTTGTAACCCTGCCCCCCAGACTATATAAGGCGGGCAGGGACCCCTTCGAAACTCACGCAATATCATACGATAGCCAATACAATTCAACAGAACACAGGAGTAGGGTATTACGTCATACTGATGTCCTAAACCTGTCTAACTCGTGTGTCTCTGTTGCCTTCTTGTTCTTAATTACACGCCTTTCTGCCGATCAATCTACCTTCATGGGATACCCTTTGGAGGACTGCCGACGATATTCTATTGATAGTCGGGCGGTTTATATTAAATATAAACACATCTTTAGAATAACACTAAGTGTTCACATCAACTGATCGTCAAGCTGCATACGTTATTTCATCACCATTGCTGATTCTTCTCCGGAGTTCATATATTTTATTTTTACATCATGTACTACCCGTTCTACATATTTGTATTGCAGGATCATCGTCCAGGTGGTCAGACTACCTGGTACTCGGACTTCTCCGCCGATCAACTGGTCAGACCGCTAGGTTCGTGGACTTCGTCGCCAACCAGTTCGTCAGACTGTTCGGCGTTCACTTCTACTCGGCACTCACTTTGCCGCTAACCAGTTGGTTCGGCTGCTCGATGCTCGATTCTTTGCCAACCAACTGGTCGGATTGTCCGTCGCTTCATCGTCAGCTATGTTGGGGGCTCGCCAGCTAAGCTGGGGACTCCACGGCATTTGGATTGCTCACGCTTCATCATTAGCTACGCTGGGGGCTTACCAGCTAAGCTGGGGACTCATCGACGTTTGGATTCTTTGAGCAAGAGTTGCCAGCTAAGGCTGGGGACTCCCTTGGCGGTCGGGTCTTGCTACGTCTCATCAGTGTGCTATCAAGCTGCTCTATGTTGTTTGGATCAGGGTGCTGATCTTGGGCAGCACGTCTGGTGTCTTGATACGCGCATGTTAGATGACATCGATAAGCTTTTAGACTTCTTTTCTTTGACCCTGCTATAAGATTCATTCTTCATGTTCCAGCAAGCTCGGGGACTAAGTGGCTACACTTCACCTAGCAGTGAATGTAGTGCTCTTTTCTTGATTTACCCTCCTTATTGATGGAGTCTAAGTGGCTACACTTCTCCCAAGGGGAAAAATTTTCAAATTTTATCTTGAGCCCCTTACATTCTTTTGGCAAGCCTTACTTGGCTAAGTCTGAGGTCTCCTAACCAGTTAAACTAGTCGTCATTGACTTTCACCGCCCAGGTCACCAGTTAAACTGGTCGGCTTTGATTTTCACCGCTAAGGTCACCAGTTAAACTGGTCGGCTTCGACTTCCACTACTTGGATCATCAGTTAAACTGGTCAGCTTCACGTCAAACTGGTCGGACTTGTTCAAGGCGACGCTGCTCAAAGGATACAAGGCGCTCAGGGACTAGCTGTGGGGGTATAACCTCAGGTACCCATAGGACAAGACATGGGCCGCACCATCAGAGGTGGCCCAGCCCACAAGATCAAGGCGTGCGGCGCACGGCACTGGTCGGCATGCACCACAAGGCTACAAGAAGATATGATTTATTAGATATTGTATAATACCAAATATGATACTTTCCTTATAACCCTATCCCTCTAGAACATATAAGGAGGGGCAGGGGTCCCCTAGTCGACCCCAAATGGATCCTAGGCTTTGTCTAAGGCATCGGATCACACGCAATATCATACGATAGCTAATACAAACCAACAGACTATAGGAGTAGGGTATTACGTCGTGCAGACGGCCCGAACCTGTCTAACTCTTGTGTCTCTGTTGCCTTCTTGTTCTTGATTACGCGCACCTCTACCGATCAATCTACCTTCATGGGATACCGCTCGAAGGATTGCCGACAATATTCTGTCGACACATAGGGAGAAGTCAATTTTTTTACCACAAACTATTATACCAGGGTATAATTTTGGTCATCGGAGTCATCATAAACCCAATATCTCGTTGACCAACGGTGAACGGACTACAGAAACCAAACAAATTTAGCATTTTTAGCTAGTTTCATATATTGGATTAATTAATTTTAGCTCTATTTATCTTTTCCAAAAACAATAAAAAAATTGTTTAAACTCCAAAAATTCATACCTAATTCATTTTAAAATAGAAAAACTATGAAACAGCAAAAACTCTTATTTTTAGAAGAAATTTGAATTAGTTCTGAATTTTTTCTGATTAATGATTTAGTTGTGATTTTTTAGATATTAAACTATTTTATTGTTTCTATAACATATATATAGAGAAGCAAAACCAGCTAATTAAAGGGATAATTTTGTCTATTTTTTAGGTAATTGTAGCCCAAAACAATTACATGCATTTTTAAGTTATAGCTTACTAGAAAATCAAGCAAGTTAACAACTAAACTAACTAACTAGTGAGGGGTAGATGTGGCAGAACCGCCTGAAATAACGCACTTACGGAGGCGCTCGTCTACCACTAGACACTAAGCACCCCGAGAGCGAGCTACATCAGACGGATTTCGTCGAGCACACCCTAAGGGAGAGCCTGAATAATCCACATTTTTCCCGCAGGATCCAATAATAAGACGAGTTTATATTACTTAGTCCATTTCATACATCCAGAGTTCTCAGAAGTATATTATTACAGTACCAAATTCGGAGTGCGGAAATTTAACAGCGGAATAAAAAGAAACATCTATCGATAATATACAAGGATCCGTCTGTGCGCACCAGAAGAATCCTTCACACAACGGCTACTCCTCAAGCAGTACCTGCAACAGGGGTAAATAAACCCTGAGTACACAATGTACTCGCAAGACTTATCCGACTAGTGGAAATAATTTCCCGACTCTAAGGAATATTGTGAGCTTTATGGTTTGCTGGGTTCCCTTTTTGCGGAAAGCAATACTAATAGTAAATCCTTATTTATGTTATTATTAGCAGTCATGATTAATTCATTATCTAGCCATTCTATGTAAGCACATGTTCTACTTTCAAGCAAGAGTTAAGCAAATAGTTCCATTTCATCACCTTTCATCATTCAGTTCTTACTACGGTGCTAGACTATAGACAAGCCATACTAGAATGTCGGCGATTCACGAATCAATGTGCCTAGCTGGATACACTGAAACACATGCCCCCCTTGTACCCTAGGCACAAACAGGACCAACCCATCACTCTCCTGTCATGGGGTCTAGGTCCCCGTCCAAACTTAGACTCCAAGCCTCCGCTCCTGAGTCTCGGACTCAGTGCGGTGCTTAGACCTCCACCATCACCGCCTCCAATCAGTCGGTTCAAAAAGAGCCGGAACCCATAACAAGAGAGCAACAAGCTTTCCCTGCGCCCATACCCAAGTATGTGCTCAGGATAATAAGTCCGTGACTTGCCTAGAACCCAATGTAACGGTCGAAACTTAACCGACACAGACAGGGGAAAAGTGTAACCAAGCTATGCCCTGTTGGCCGCAGGATACAACCTCTTACACCCACTAATACCCAAACTATATCTCTGCCCGGTCTCTATTTTTCCTTTCTACCATTTTATCATGAGTGATCTTAATAATCACCTATTGTGAGTAATGGCAGGTTACTCACGCTACCAAAATCCTGAGCATAGCAGCTATTCGACCTATACTAGTAGGACTCATAGGTAAGTTTATTTATGCATGTAGTTTCTATAAAATGCATGTAACATAAATGCACATCATATATATATTTAGTGATCATTTAAAAATAAGGGTTATGCATTGGGGCTTGCCTTAGACAGGTGGTGCGTCAACAAAGTCAGCAACTGATGGCTCCAGAGCTCCCTCCTATACGAGAATCTCCTCCTCGTACTCCTCAATAATCTCCTCATACTCCTGTTCGCCCGCAGGCACGAACTCTACCAACTCGTTATCTATATGCATGAAATGATGATGCAACACTGAGTAATACGACAACAACAACTCTTAAAATAAAATACAGCTATCAAACTACTAAGCTAGCTCTACCGACTAAGATGCTAAGTTACCTATTGTTACCACTAACAGGTATAAAACATTGTATGCATTATCTTAGCAACTAAAGGCGTTCCAATTCTTAATATCAATTTACTCTATATATGATAAAACAAGGAGTACTGGCTACTCTATTTATCAACCTACTATAGGGCTACAAAAATTACAGTAAGCACGTAATAATCTAATGAGCCTACTATAAAAATTTTATGACTAACGCCATCACCAATTTGCCACCAAAATTCCTATAAATATTAAGCTAAATAATACTAAGCTTTTCTAAATGAATTAATGAATCTATCATTATCATAGATAACTGTAAACTAACTACACCAATAGATAGATAATATTTTTGTGAACTTAACAAATTTTATTTCACTATTTTTGGAGACCTACAAAATTTACTATAATTTTCCAAAGATCAGCTCAAAACAAAATTGAATAAACATTTACTAATTCCCTAGAAAACGGAAAACTGAATTCAACCCGCGCGGCCCACGAGCGAGCGGCACGGCCCACTCCCGCGCATCGCGCGCGCGCACGCGTGATCTACTCACGCGGCCCACGCGGGCACGGCCCAACCGCTCGGCGACGGCCCACGATGATTTTTTTTAATTTTAACCCTTTTTTTAATATAATTTTAAATCTAACACTATCGGATTTTTTTTAAACTAACATTTTTGACCGCTCCTATTACCCTAGCACGGTCAAATGCCTGTGCCGCACCATGCATGATGGCGCGACAGTGGGCTGACGTGGCGGTGACCGGAATCGCTAACCGATGACGTGGCAGCGCCTGCCGCGCCATAGATCTTGGCGTGGTAGTGCCGCGCCCTGATCCGTGGCGCGGCAGAGCCAGGCCGCTCTGCTTTGCTGCCGAAAGCGCTGTCAGGAGGGCAGCGCCTAGCCCTAGCCTGGTACTGCTACCACTGATGCACCTGGCTATGCTGCAGAAGCTGAATGCAGCATGCGGGATGTGGACTGGGGCGCGTCGCCCATGCACGGGAAGATACCCCTGACATATCATGCCAGTAGCCAGTAGGCAACTGACCATGCTAGTGATAGTACTCCTATACTACTAGTACTCTAGAGCTTCATAGTTCGCACAGTTCCACAGCTGGCCAAGCATAAATGCACATCCGTGGGATGCAATTATCGACCAGGCCGCTCTGCTTTGCTACCAAAAGTGCTGTCAGGAGGGCAGCGCCTACCCCTAGCCTGGTACTCGGCCTGTTCGTTTGGCTGGGCTTGTTCGTTGCTGGATCGTAAAGAAGTACTGCTGGCTGATTTGGTGTGAGAGAAAAATACTATTCCGGCTAAAAATTTATGATCGTTTACGAGGGAATAATCCCAGCCGAACAGGCTGACTGCTACCACTGTTGCACTGGCTATGCTGCAAAAGCTGAATGCAGCATGCGGGTGCTGCGCCAGCTTGTCGGACCATTGCTGTTTTTTTTAGCCTGGACCATTGCTGATTTGCTGTGCCGAACTTGGTAAATATGGTGGTTGCAACTGCAACGGTTACCATTTCTTTTGTACTCTACTTAAAAGAACAAAAAACAACTTAGTGGTATTTTCTATGCATCTAAATATTAATAGTTTTTGTACACTCCCTCCTCCACAAATAAATGCAATTATAACATAGTACCAAGTTAAAGTATCCTAAGTTTGACTAACTATATATAAAAAATAAAAATATTTATGATATCAAATAAGTATCATTAGATTTGACATCAGATATATTTTTATAATATACTTATTTGACTTCATAAATATTAATACCTTTATCTATATATTTGGTCAAACATTCGACACTTTAATAAGAAAGCACAAAGAACCACGTCTTTTTCTAGATAGAGATAGATGTAGTATTTAATTAAATTTAAGATTGTTTGACTCCTAATAAATATTAGTTTTAGCTATTTTACAACGCAACGAGTAGAAAAGAGCATAGGTATGTGGTTCACTTTTTTTTAAATTGACTAGGGTGGTAAAAAATATTAGTAATATCTGTATCTCTAGATAAGTCTATATACAATAAGTTTAACTATTCAACTTATGTATATGTGGGGTCTGTTCGTTTGAATTTATCAGCCGGCTTATCAGATAGAATCTACAATATTTTCTCTCACAGCAAATCAACTTCAGCCGGCTTTAATACCTGTCGAATAGGCCCGTGGTCAAAGTTGAAAATATTTAACTTTTGAATAGCCAATAAGGGAGTGCTCGCCTCCACCATCGTCACTATGAAGTATATAAAAGCACTTTATTTTGGTTGCCTTTGAGTTTTTTTCGCCACATGCTTTTCAACCGCATGAATTTTATCCGGATGCACGTATGGTCACTTGTCTTGTCACACCACCTAGATTTATCAAAGTAGCGTCTGATTCTTGAGAAAACATTACGACTATCCATGGACTCGAGGATTGGAAAATTTGGAACACACACTGCAAATCTCACGCTAATCGGTAATTGCGTCCCACAGATGTGCATTTATGCTTAGCCAGCTGTGGAACTGTGCGAACTGCGAAGCTCTAGAGTACTAGTAGTATAGGAGTACTGTCACTAGCCTGGCCGGTTGCCTACTGGCTACTGGCATGATATGTCAGGGGCATCTTCCCGTGCATGGGCGACGCGCCCCGGTCCACAGATCTTAGCGCAGCAGTGGTAGCAGTACGAGTCTAGGGCTAGGCGCTGCCCTCCTGACAGTGCTTTCGGCAGCAAAGCAGAGCGGCCTGGCTCTGCCACGCCACTAACCAGGGCGCGACACTGCCGCGCCAAGATCTGTAGCGCGGCAGGCGCTGCCACGTCATCGGTCAGCGATTCCGGTCGCCGCCACGTCAGCCCGTTGCCGCGCCATCATACATGGCGCGGCACAGGCATTTGGCCGCGCCAGGGCAATAGGCGCGGCCAAAAGTGTTAGTTTTAAAAAAATCGACAGTGTTAGATTTAAAATTATATTCAAAAAATGGTTAAAATTAAAAAAAATTCCCCACGACAGGGAGACCCGCGCGCGCCGATCTTTTTGCGAAAAAGCCCTCGAACTATCGATGATTCACCCTGAGGTTCGCAGAACTATTCCTACCGCCAGCGTTTTATAGATAAGCCCTTGAAACAATCTGCCTTTACCATGGCCAGGTCCTCCGGCACCCGCGCGCGCACCGGCACGACGGCGACGGCACTGGGCGGCCACACCGGCCAACCGAGACCCGCTCCGACCAAGCTAGCGAGCCGAACAGCAACTACGACCCTAGAGCCTACCCTAGCCGAAGCTACAGGGGTGACAGAGCTTGTAGCAATGGTGGCCACGGCGCGCGGCCACGCGCGACGGCGGCACAACCACGCCGGCCACCCTAAGTCACCGCAGTGAGATATAGCTAACCCTAAAGCACCAATAGCGTGCCCTGGTGGCTTCTGTGGTGGAGGTTTGGCTGAGGACGGACTGGGTGTGTCTGGCCACGTGCGCGCAGCAAGCTCCGCGATGGCGGCGGTGGCGTGACCGTGTCAGCGACGCCGAGAAGGCAATGACGGTGAAAGTGGGGTGCGCACGGGATGGAGGGGATCAAGGCGGAAGTCATGGTGGAGGTGCATTAGCGAGAGGTGGTGCGGCAGATAGCTATCCTCAGTCGCGGCCGGTTCCGGCCTTAATGGCACAGCGGAGGGGGAAATGGCCAATTGACGCTCAGTCGGACTCAATTGAAGGTCGGAGGTGACCGGGCGGTAGCAGGGCTCCAACACTTGTGCCTGGCGCGGGCAATTGCTCTGACAGTGACCATGCGCGGTGAATTTGACTCGGGCGTAGCTCGATCTTGCCTGCCGTCCTAGGCGGCAGCAGCAGTGCGCGCGAGAAATGCAGGGGCGAGTAGCGGGAGCTGTGTCGCCTCGGTAGGACGTGGATGCCAGGCAGAGCAACGGCACATCAGGGTGCCGCGCGCCTGCGCGCACAGTGCGCCCGACGTGACAACGCGACGCAGAGGAACGTGCGCGTGCTGTGGCGCAACGATGACAGCGTGAGGCAGCACAGTGACGTGATGGCGGCGGGCTGTGGCGCGGTGATGACAGCGTGAGGCAGGCGTCCAAGCGGCAGCGGACCGGCCAGGGAAACTGGCCCACGACGGCAACGGCAAGTACACCGCGGGGCAGAGCGGCTAGGCCAGCGCGGTGGTGCGCGTGCGCCGGGCGGCCGACGCTGCGGCGCCGAGTGCCGAGGCACGGTGATCGCGCCCGAACGCTGAAATCGTCCGGGAACGTGCCACGCACAATTTTTAAAGCGTCCGAATAAACCTAAAACATTGATCTAATCGATAAACCACCTATGCCATTCTTAAGAGGGCTTATTAAGCTACTAAAACCAGCCCTAAAACCACCCCACTCTTTAATCCGATTCTTCTACAAAAATCACCGAGCCTTGCTTTGTCAAACCACTTTTCAGACTTACGAAATCGACTAAGTCACGATCGGATTCGCGTCAAGTTCGATTCCCAAGCTATTAGGTATGCTAGCTAGTGAATTCATTTTTCGACCTCAAGTATTTCATCGTCATCTATAAAGTTTGTACTACAAACTTTATTAAAGTTATATATATGCGTTCTATAGCATTTTCGCTTAATAAAAATTGATTTAAAACCCTAAGTGATATAACTTGACTATGAAATGTAACTTTCGTTTCGCGTTTCCGATGATCGTTTAAAGTTACAGAAATTGATCTACCCCTTTATATTACATGCATTAACACATAATCATGATGCTCATAACATGTTTTAGCAAAAGATTTATAGTGTTACAGTAGATTAGTCTTTTGCCAAACTTCTTATTTGGTTATAAAATTACTTGGATAGGATATATGGAGTACTGATGTATATATTGCTTTTTTAAACAAACTAAGTATAAGATGTACTACCTCTGTCCCTAAAAGGATGCAACTACGGGTTGCGTGCTAGTTAAAGTACTTCACATTTAACCAAGTTTCTAGTAAATAGTATTTACATTTACGACTTCAAATTAATTTATTATGAAAATGCATTTCGTAATTAATATAATGATATTTGTTTTATATTATAAATATTTATACTTGTTTATTTATAATTGGTCAAACTTATATACTAAAACATGACACTGTTCGAGAATTGCATTCTT
The DNA here is from genome assembly GCF_019320115.1 of Miscanthus floridulus. NCBI lineage: Eukaryota > Viridiplantae > Streptophyta > Magnoliopsida > Poales > Poaceae > Miscanthus > Miscanthus floridulus. Next base: position 144,908,193 of record NC_089582.1, read on the forward strand.
TTGGGGACGTAGGGAGTACTGATTATATCAATAAAAAGGTTTAGAGTGGACAAAATACAACCCCAAAAGGGGTTTATGATAGAAAACAATAGTAACAACGACTAATTAACAAAACTCTTCCAACAACAATCTACTCCGGCACATGAGAAAACAATGATAAAAAACAACCACAATGAAATTTATGTACATACTTGGTCTCCAGTTGGTGTTTTCTTTTGTATTTAATCCATAGTAATGATATTGTCCGTGTTGTTGTAAAATGTTGCTCTTGGTCACATGGGAAAAAATAGTGAAACACATTGTGAGTTCTTAAAACCTTGTTTGAAACACAATTATTTATCTTTGAACCCTATATTTTCCCTATAATTTTTTATTCCATTTTCATATAAAATTGAATTGCTTCATGTACAACATGGGTATTTGTTTATGAACCCTATATTTTCTCTATAAAATTGAATTCATTCATTACGATTTTTATGAAGCAACTGTGTTCCATATGGGCTCTAAACTTATTCAAGATTCTTGTCTTGCCCATAAGCTCTCGGAGCGAGGATTTAGGTCCCAGGAGGTTCACTCCATGTGAGAATCTAAATTCATAATTGGACCTAAAATAAACCACTTTATTTATTTACAAATGGTTAGAAATTTGAAGTACCTACATTTCCGTTTTTAGAGTCTACTATGGAGAAAAACAACCGTAGTACATTTCACTCCATTTTCCTTTTACAAAAAAAAGTAAGGTGTCTCTAGTTAGCGTACGCCTTCAACAGGAGTGAACAAACAGATACCACAAAGTTTACGCGACCACCGATTAGAGACGGGAACCCGAGTCGTCTTCGTCAGGCTACGAGCCGACGAGACTGACAGACTGAGAAGAGCTCGCCCCCCGATTCCATCTGGATTTCCGCCGGCCAGCGGCGAGATGTCCTTCTTCTTCCGGGCCGCGACGCGGCAGCGCCCGTCGCCGCAGGAGATCGCCCGCTCCATCAAGGACTCCCTCGTTGCCCTCGACACCAAGACCGGCGCCAAGGTATACGCGCGGCCCTCCAGCATCTTGCTCCCGCATTCCCATCCGCTCCGTGGCCCGCCCGGGCCCGATCCGCCCGTGCAGGCTCGCCGCTAGCGTCTCGTCCACCCCCAATCGGGTCATTTTGGGTGCTGTCAACGAGGTTAAGTTGCTTTGTTTGTGGACTTGTGCGGAGTCCCTGGATCCATCGCGTTTTTTTTTTGGGTAGACTCCCTGATGTCGGTGACAGACTGACAGTACTCCAGTTCTCTGGTAGTTGACGAATTTTGCTTGGCAACTAGAAGTAGAGACTGTGCTGGTATTGGTCGGGGAAATGCCTGATAATTTGTTAATTGTCAGGGATGGTTTTGGGTGGTTCGTCTGTCTCTTTAGCCTGTCGCTCAAAGCTTAAGAAAACCACTGACTAGTGGATCATAATGGGGCCTGTGAGGTTGCAATTGTCACTGGATTGCACATTTTTGCCTCCATGTTAGTGGCGGTAAAGGCATTTATGTTGATGAGGTGAATTAAATCGAAAAAATTAACCGGATCTGAAAGTTTGTTTCTACCTGTTGTGTCATGGAGATTTGTTCTATAGGTATACAAACATACCCTTTTTGCGAGAAGTATACAAGTGTACATTGATTGAGTAGATTTCACTCATTTGTTTGATGTAGTTATCAAGTTAGTAATCATGACAGTGAGAGGACAATTTGTCTTGTTCATCAGATGTATAAGTTAGCAGTTGGGATCTGTTTGCAACATAGTATTGAGTTTTGACATACAACAACTACAAGAGCCAGATCAACTATAAATCTGTACTTCTGTTCATGTTCTTTTTAACACTGTTCTCATAGAAACAGAGATGTATGTTGACCCTGCTTTAAGCGAGCACATGTTTACTTATTTAATTTACAGTTTTGGTTGTTCTCTGATTGATGTGTTGCCCCCGTATAGAATTCTTGTGCACTGAACAGTGAACACCATGGTACAAAAATCATGTTGCTCATGAATTTGTGTATGCTCCTGTTAGGCTCTCGAGGATGCTGAGAAAAACTTACTTACGTTGAGGCATACACTTGCTGGTGATGGAGAAGTAGAACCAAATCAAGAGCAGGTTCTGCAGATAGCCCTTGAGATTTGCAAGGAGGGTGTTCTTTCCCTCTTTGTTCAGAATCTTCCTTCCTTGGGTTGGGAGGTATGTTATATTCACAAATTGAATGTGATAACCTTTTTTCACTGTGTTATTAGCCTTATTGGTTCTATGTTGCAGGCTAGAAAGGATCTTGTCCACTGCTGGTGTATTTTGTTGAGACAGAAGGTTGATGAAGGCCATTGTTGTGTCCAGTATATTGAAAATCATTTAGATCTTTTGGATTTCCTTGTTGTTTGGTAAGGCCTATTTCTCAAGTTATGAATTAGAATGGAACACAATGAGTTGGAGCATGCTGATTCGTTTTTTTGGTGGGAATGCAATTGCAGAAATATATTGATGTTTGATTGCTTCATGTACCTATTTATTTTTACTGCTTATATATACTTGCATAGTTGTATTTTTTTTTGGTGTTTGTTTATGAAATGCACCTGTGATATATGCGATAATTTTACAACTTGTACTTGCATTATTTTGTGTGTTTTATGTACTGCTCCTGTAGTATATGCCATTGTAATACTCTTGTGCTTGATTGATTTAACTATGTTCTACCAGCTACAAGAACTTGGAAGTTGCGTTGAATTGTGGGAACATGTTGCGAGAATGCATAAAATATCCTACACTTGCAAAGTAAGGCTTGGATTATTTGTTCAACTATATTTTCTTTTCTTAGTGGCTCTGCAATAGCATACAGTTTCCAGCATATATGCCTTCGCCTGACATGTCTGTTCTTTTAGAGCCTCTGGCCCTCTGTAGTTGCATGCATGGACAGATATAGTACATAATATAATGACCAAAACAAGCAGACATGCAAATGTACTCTGCAGTATGCAGATGTTAGATTTTGCAATAAAACTAAAGCAAACAACAAATAGATGATTTAGTTAATTTTGCTAATGATTAATTTTTCATACATTTGATTTTGTAGTGCTCTTTCAGATATATATTGGAGTCAAGTAGCTTCGAGTTGTTTTTCCAGTATGTTGAATTGCCAAACTTCGATATTGCTTCTGACGCTCTGAACACCTTCAAGGTAAATCTAATCTTGTCAATTTGATTTTTTTTAAATAAAAAAATGGCTTTATGTTTGCTTCTTCAGGATTGATGTTTGCTGTTGGCAAGATATTTGCAGGATTTGCTAACCAAACATGAAGATCAAGTCTCTGAATTTCTGAGCTCACATTATGAACAGGTCAGCCAAATGATACCTTTCTGTAGAATGAATGAAATCCATAATTTTAATGTTTATTCCAAATAAATAAGAGGACCAGTAGTTTTCCTCTACCTTGTTCCTTGTACTTTGTATCTTCCTCCATGCCACCTTTTGCCTTTTGTATTGCTAAAGTTTTGAAGCACTCATCCATTGTAAACATGTGCAGTTTTTTGGACTCTACACAAAACTTTTATCTTCAACTAATTATGTGACACGAAGACAATCAGTGAAGGTTAGACTATTTAAATTGCAATTTCTTGTAGGGTACAAAAATATGATGCTTAAAAGCACTTTGCGGCATGCCAGTTTCTTTCAGAGTTTCTGTTGGAGGCCCCAAATGCTCAAATAATGAAGCGTTACATTTTGGAAGTTCGTTACTTAAACATTATGATGGGTCTTCTGAAGGTATTAGAGTATTAGTTATAAGTTCCCTGCTTATATTTAAATGAATCAGCAATGATATTGATCACCCTTCTCACTTCCTCTGTTTCTTGATTTTTCATACAAGTAGTTATGACATTCTAGTGCCATTATCTAGTGAAAATAATGGTGGTTGTTATTAGCACAATACATGAGAGATCCTGCTTTCTTTTACTGGCTTTTGGATATCTTGCCAAGCAAAGGTCATCCTGAGAGGCTAAGATATACGTACACAACTATACTCTTGCAATTGTTCTTTAGTGACTACCAGAGATCCAGCCATCCAGATCTAAATGGCTTTCTGTTTATAGTTAAAATGCATAGCACCATTATTCATGTTGAACACTATCATTTTATTCCTCCGAGCTATTTATGTACTGCTTGGGTACCAGTCATCTTGTGTCTAACAGTGTGTATTCGAGCAGTTTTCCTAGTTTCTATCTAATACAAAAGTAGTTCAAATATACACACTTGCAAGAAGCCAGTGCTACAGATTTTCTCCTTTTATGACAACTAAGTGATGAAAACAACACAGACTAGTCATAGATAGTTTGTTTTCATCTTCATAACTAGTGCCATCTTTTCATGCCTATACACATCCTTTTTTTAATGCCTCTACTAAGTACTAACTGGTGTCTTTTGTAGGATTCAAGCAAAAATATCAGGATATGTTCCTTCCACATTTTTAAGGTAATAAGTTGCACACTTGAAAGTTTCATACGTTTACCCTTTCGGTGGCTTCACACTCGATCGGGCCTTGCTCGGGTTTTGAAATTTTAAGTTGGATTAGCTGTTGTTTTTAATTAATCATAACTTAATGTGAACACTACTGTTACCATTTTTTGGAGGTTCATTTTCACTACATGGATGCAGGTATTTGTTGCCAATCCAAACAAGCCTCGTGAGATTATTCAGGTTTTGGTTGACAATCACAGAGAACTGTTGAAGCTACTCCACAATCTCCCCACAAGCAAAGGTAATGTATTGCGACTTCCAACTTAACCCTAGCCCTATTCTGTGACCAAGCAATTGTGATGCTAGTCATAGAGTAACCAAATATCATAACTGGAACTCGATGTTAAGATTTCTGAGAGATGCACATTGGAGCGCTAATAATGTGTCCCATTTGGCAGGTGAAGATGAACAACTTGATGAGGAGAGAGATCTAATTATCAAAGAGATCGAGAAGCTTGTGCGGTTGTCAGTATAAACCCTCGGGAAATTCAAACATATCCTTGATGTTGATGTTGATGTAGAGGAAAAGTCAACCCCTTTCTCCCCTCAATATTTTGAAGAGATTCTTCCTGTGTAATATTCTGCCCTGTATAGAGCTTGTCTTTCATATATATGGAAAAAGTTTGGCTACAAATTGCATTCTCCGTGAGAACACTTAGCATTCCTATCAGAAATTTGTTGACGCGATGCTGATACACTGTAGCAAAATTCGCAACAGGAATAATCTGCATTATGTTGTGGTGTTGATGCCATTAAGAATTGTGGTGAGAGTGTCTGGCATTTGAATTGGGTTCACTTTTTTTCGAAAGCGTGCTATAGCACGTGCTTCGTTAAGTGGAATTGGGAAACATTACAAGCTCCGTAGCCTTCGCCGTTTAGGACCAGGGGCGCACACTGGGCACGGATCACCGTCAGGCGATGGAGAATAACGGTTGTACTAACTAAGTAACGATTGGCGCGACGTTGCGTCTAGGAGTTGGCCGCGTAGGTCAAGTAACCTGAGCGGTGATCGACGCCAGACTCGCGTACCCGGCGCCGATCCAAGCATCCGCTTCATCCAGGATCATGGCGATCAGCTGTGTCGGTGTCCTTGACTTGTGATCGAAAGTTCGCCGGTTCCGCTCCTTCCAGAGTCCCCAAGTCACCAGCAGCACCATCTCCTGAGGTTCCGTGGCAGACACAAACGCCCGCGCTGCCACCAATCGAGCAGGGTTGAGGCATCCTGCGGCGCGAGGCCATGATAGGCGACCGGCTGTAGCAGGCGGAACCAGACCTCCCGCGTGTAGACGCACGAGCACAGGAGGTGGTTCGTGGTCTCATCATGCTGGTCGCACAAAGCGCACGGCGCCTCCTGTTGCAGTCCGTGGCGCTTCCGGCGTTCAGCTGTCCATAAGTGAATTGGGTTCACTTGTCATGTAGTATATTTTGAATTTTGATGCCTAACATTTGCAAATTCTTGACAACTTTTGCGTGAGATTCAGGGCACAGGACACACTATACAGCTCAAATTCTCAAGGCCAAATACGTATACGAACGAATACGAGTGAAAAATAACATCTAGAAACTTTTTTCTATCCTTTCTATATCTGATACCTGTCGTATGGTATACTTTATATATTTGCAATTGGTAATGGGGGGTGATAATTTACAGGAAGGAAGGAAGGAATTGAATCCAATCGATTTGGATTTCTGAGCTGAGCTGCGAGATGTCTGGCTGGAATGACGTGTCACAACGGCCGGAAGATGACCGGCGCGCCGTGCTGCGGGTTGAGTATCATGAGCACCCTCGGCGCGTGCACGTACGACGGCGACAGCCGGAACTGGCAGCGCTGCAGCACCATGGCCAAGGCGATCTTGGCCTCCATGAGCGCCAGGTACTGGCCGATGCACACCCGCACGCCGCCGCCGAACGGCATGAACGCCATCTGCTGCCGCGGCCGGCGGTCGCCGCCGTCGTCCGCGAAGCGCGCGGGGTTGAACTCCGTGGCGTCAGCGCCCCACACGTCGGCGTCGTGGTGCACGGCCATGATGGGAATCAAGACCTCCGTGCCCGCCGGCACGACGCAGCCACCGAGCTCCACGTCCCGCTTCGCCTTCCGGATCGTGGCCACCGCCGGCGGGTAGAGCCTGAGCGTCTCGTTCACGACCATCCCGAGCGTCCTGAGCCTGGGGAGGTGGTCCTTGGTGGGGACGCCCCGGCGGCCGCAGACTTCGAGGACCTCCCGGCGAGCGCGGTCCTGCCACTCCGGATGCATGGCGAGCGCGACGGTGGCCCAGGTGAGGAGGCTGGTCAGCGTCTCCAGTCCGGCGAAGAAGAAATTCTTGGACTCCTCGATGATCTCGTCCGCCGTCATGGCCGGGGCCATGAAGCTCATGAAGTCCCTCATGCCGCCGGCGCGCCCGTGGTCCCGGCCCCGGTGTCGGTGGTCCTCGCCGCCGCTCTGCAGGCCGGCGACGAGCTTGGCCAGGAGGCTCCTGATCTCCCTGCCGAGCTGCCACACGCGCCTGTTCCTCCTGGTGGGCAGGAACCTGTAGCCCGGGATGAAGACCTTGCTGTGCGCCTCGGTGGCGTAGCTGGCATGCTCGGCCTGCAGCCGGAACACGGCGCTGCCCTCGTCGCTGTTGCGGCCGAACGTGGCGACGGTGATGGCCTCCTTCGGCAGCCGCTGGTACCACTCCGCCACGTCCACCTCCACCTCGCCGGACCCACCAGCCGCCGATGACGACGGTAGCAGCACGCGCTCCTCCAGCATCCGCTGCACCGTGTCGGCGACGAAGGGCGCGAGCAGCTTGAGGTTCTCGGCGTTGAAGGCGGGCGTAAGAATCTTGCGGCGGCGCGCCCACTCGTCGCCGTGGAGGTTGCTGAGGCCGAGGCCCTCGAACTGGCGGATCAGCGGGTGCGCCTCGTACCGGTCGAAATGCTCCGATCGCGACAGCAGCACCTCCCGGATCAGCTCCGGCGAGCTCACGACCAGACGCGGCGTCCTCCCGAACCAAATCAGATGCATCGGACCTGCACGCATATATACATTTTCATAAATAATTTGCATGCATGCGCGCCAATATATATATATATATATATATATATATATATATATATATATATATATATATATATATATATATATATATATATATATATAAGTTAAATGCACCAGAGTTCCATTAACTTGTGAGGAGATTTCGGTTAGATCATCAACTTTCAAAATGACTTTTTGGGTCCATAAAATTTGTATGTCGTATCACTTAGGTCCATATCCCACCACGCGGGCTTCTCATGCTGACGTGGCCTGCTGACATATCCTTCTGAAGCAGCTCTTGGTAATGTATTTTGTCAAACAGCTTGTGGGCGACGGCGACACCGTCCCCGGCGCGCCGAGCAGCGAGCCCGACAGCGCGTTGCCGCTCACGTCGAGGTGGACCAGCGAGCGCATTGCACCCAGCCTCAGCAGGGGCCCGGCGCCGCGTCGGCGCGCCCGTGTCCTCACTGGGAGGGTTCGACACGTGCTTCAACACCACCGCCGTGGCGTGGCCGCCCGTGACGCTGCTGTTCGACGACATGCAGGTGACGCTGCCGGAGGAGAACGTTGTTATCCATAGCACGTACGGGACCATCAGCTGCCTGGCCATGGCCATGGCAGGCCCATCGGCGCCACCATGACGGAGCGCCTCAACTCCTTCATCGTGCTCTTCCTGCCCATCTACATGGCGCTCTCCGGCTACCGCACCGACCTCACCGAGTTCACCAGGTCCGAGGCGTCGGAGAAGTGGTGCGCGCTGGAGCTGTTCGTGGCGCTCTGCGTGTCGGGCAAGCTCGTCGGCTGCGTCGCCGCGGGGCTCTTCTTCACCATGCCGTTCCGGGACGCCATCGTGCTAGCGCTCATGCTCAACATCCGGGGCATCGTGGAGGTGGCCGCCATCAACAACTGGGGCGACACCATGAAGGCGACGGCGGAGCACTACCTGTCGAGGCAGTTCGCGCGGGCGAAGCGGCGGTCGCTGGAGCACGCGCGGCTCAGCGTCGAACTCCGCGTGCTCACCTGCCTCTACAGCGAGGACCGCGCGACGCCGCTGATCGACCTGCTGGAGGCGTCGGGCTCCCCCCGCGGCTCGCCCATGTCGCTCATCGTGCTCCACCTCACGGAGCTCGTCGGCCGCGCCGCGTCCGTGCTGAAGCCCCACCGGAAGAGCACGAGGTCGTCCAACAGCAGCGGGAACCCGACGTCGTCGGACCGCATCGTGAACGCGTTTTGGTACTTCGAGCAGCAGGCGCGCGGTGACCTCGTGTGCATCCAATGTTCGGCGCCGAGGCAGTGACGCTCGCCCACAAGCTATTTGACAAAATGCATTGCCAAGAGCTGCTTCAGAAGGACATGTCAGCATGCCACGTCAGCATGAGAAGCCCGCATGGCGGGATATGGACCTAAGTGATACGACATACAAAGTTTATGGACCCAAAAAGCCACTTTGGAAGTTGATGGACCTAACCGAAACATCATCACAAGTTAATAGACCTCTGGTGCATTTATCTCTCTCTCTCTCTCTCTTTATATATATATATATATATATATATATATATATATATATAGCGCGTGCGTTTTACCAGTACGATATGCTAGTTTTTCATCATGTGTACTGTATGAATGTATATAAATAATAAGCGTCGTCTAGTAATATTTTTGACAAAATCAAGCACACACTTCGCTCGAATTGTTGGCACATATCTCAAGTTTTGATCAAACCATGCAAGTTGATATATGAAATTAATCATCATGCAAGGTCGAATCAAGCAGGCGGCATTAACGCATGTGATACCATGCATGGCAAGGCAAGTGCAATGATCTCTAGCTCTACTGGCCGGGTTGCTGTGGAGCGAAGCTAAGCCAGCACTTAACTTGAGTGTTTTCATGTGGACAAATCACACAAATTCATTAACTGACCAACAAACAAGATTCGTTGTCAATCACTTGGATCAAACGCAGATGCTTGCCTCTATAGCTAGCTAGGGTTGTCCTTTCCATACTATACTCCACATACCGTTGAAAAACAGCGGGAATTATCATCGATCGCCGCAAAGGTTAGCATAAACTAATCGCCTCAACAGCGAGTAACCAACTGCATGCAACTGGTTTGGATCCTCAACTGAAATGCATGCTGTATATCTGGCAATGTCATATATATGCATGTTGTGACCATATGCAGAGAGCAGCTGAACGAAGCACAAAGCAAGCAAGCATGAAGGCATGCATGTGCTCTACCTCTGGATTGCCGGACGGATGGATCTACATATGTGTGTGTGTGTAGCTAATCTCTTAAGATTACCGTCTCTCTCTCTCTCTCTCTCACACACACACACACACACACACATCCGGCTCATATGTAGCTAATCTCTTAAGATTACCGGGCCGTTGTTAATCTACTCGCATTATTATCATTGACCTGCTGCATGCATTGACAGCCTGGTGGAGAGATGGATGGATCATATACTTGCTGACAACGTACACACACAGCCAAGGTTTGACTTGGGAGGCGGTTTTTAATTTGCAGACGAATTTGTTAGCTATAGCTTGCTGTCATCACTAGTACCAAAAGTGATGGAGGCAAGTAGTGGTGGTAGGATATATAGGAATATAGGTAGGATACAGTAGTACCAAAGTGAAATTGAAATGAAATGAATGTCACCTAATCGAGCATAGTTTAGAGTTTGTGCTCTTGTTTCTATTTGCAGAAGCATGGAAGCATGTCCCCTCAGCTCCTTTCCTGCGGTTTACGCGTGAGCGTCCACTCTTTTAATTTAATATATATATATATATTTGTATATGTATACGCGCAAATGCACGCTTTTCTTTTCTTGTTTAAGTTTCATTCATGTGAAGTTGGAACTAGTAAACCTGTAAAGTTGCACCGTTGATTTTTGTTTTTGGCTTGTCCGGGAAAAAAAATACACAAAGAAACCATAACGACGACGACAAAGAAAATAAAAAGGTTTCGAAGAAAAGTGGCAAGGCAGTAGCTAGTTAGGAATGATCCAAATTTGATCGAGAGACGATCAATCTCAGTTCGTAAGCAAAGAGCTGGATTGATTGATGAAGATGCATGGAAATTACCGTACCGTAGAGCTTCCTCCAATGGTGGTAGAAGGCGAGCACCCTGGGGAGGACGTCGTGCGGCGCTTGGGGCGGCGCGGGGCGGGAGGAGGCGTCCACCATGAGGCGGATGAGCTCGATGGAGCTGCCGAAGAAGAAGCGGTAGCCCGGCCCGCGCACGCCGTGGTGCGCGAAGTGGCGCTCCAGCCGGCGCGGCCGCCACCACAGCGCCTCCATGAGCCGCGCCACGGCTAGGTGGAGGCATATCCACCCCGCGGCGGCGAGCGCGGTCGCTTGCCACGACCACGGCCACGGCCACCACGTCATGGCGCGCGGTGGATGGCCGGGCGGCACACCGGCGTGGAAGAAGAAGAAGCAGGCAGGCAGCTGCTAGCTGCCCCGCGACCTTTGGTGGACGAGGAGGCAGGAGGCCGCAATGGCGTAGTAGCACGCCTTGCCGCCGCCGTCGCCGGGTTTATATATAGAGATAGATAGATAGCTGTTGGGTGCTGCTGGGCAACAGCAGAAGCAGAGGAAGGCTGCGACTGCGACTCTGCGAGCGATCGACCTTTTCGTATTTGAATTGAATTGAATAATACCTTGCTGTCCTCCAGATTATTACTGACATCCATGGAGTACATTATTGTTTTCTTCCTGTTTATTTATTAACATTTTGGAGAACATATATGCAGTGTATGGTTTGATGAAGCAAGTTAAGGAAGGGGTATATATTTTATAGTATTCTTCATTCCTGGGTAGGTGAGTAATGGCCACAAAGTTTGAAACGAATGAAAGCATCCTAAGATTCAAACATACATGGGGCCGGCCGGCCATGTCGTTGAATCTCTGAGGAAAAAGAGGTTTCACATTGCACTGGTCAGGATCGGATTTACATGCATGTCCAAAATCCAGCCAGTTGACGCGCGCACTACTCGGGCCTCGTTTGAAATGCGGGCAGCTTACATTACATACTGGATCGTCGGAAAGGCAGAAGAACGTACTAACGATGTATGCTGTGTCCTTGCTTTACCGAACCGCACTGATGCTAAAAATCTATCTTTTCTTATGAGAAAAAGAAAGAAGAGCGAGAGCGACCAAGTCATGTTGAAGGCAGAGACATGTTGTTTGTTGTGTTCAAGTCGTCGTCGTCGTCGTCGTCTAGCCTCTAGCACGCCTTTTTCCCTTTTTGCCTGCCCATTATATATATGTACTCCATATATTTTGCATTGAGGCACCCTGGGGTGGGGGCCGCCCGCAGCGCAAGCGCAATCGCAGGCAGCCAGGGGCGCGCACTTGCGGGTTGCGGCTGCTTGTTGTGTTGCTGTCCCTCCGGGAAAAGCGTGGCGCGCACAGTTGGGGCCCTGTCCCCGCCAGCCGCGCACAGTTGGCTCGCCACAGCCTGGCCTCCCCACGCTGCCACGCACCGGTCGGTAGCTCCCATCCCCTTCATTCCTCGTCTTTCTCCTTTTTTATTTTTATTATTAATTTACTAAAGCAGTTTGGCATAGCTCAGCTTCACCACTTAAACCATTTTTTTTATTCATGAGCGGCTTTCTTATTGAAGCTGAGCTATTTTCACACGATGAAGCAAATGAATGAAATAACTATAATACCCCTTGTTTATCTTTTTTCCTTCTTTTTTTTCTCACGGAATTTTTTAAGTCCATATGGATTGAATAGGGATTTTTTAGATGTTGGAAATGGTAGGATTTGGACTAGGGAGCGGAAGCGAACTTTATTAAGTCAGATAGTGTGTGCTTACATGTTGTTTTTTAAGATGAGAAACAATTCATTAACTAAAGTCATAAAGCAGCAATACAACACGAAATAATTATCATCAATCCACCACTTCAATTTAAGAGCTCACAAAGTTAGTACAAGTTCTTAGTTTGGATTTAAAGTATAAAACAAGTGTGTAAAATAATAAAAAATTCTTAATTAAAATATTAAAGTAAAACTTCACCGTTTGCTGATTAGCCGCCAATCAGGCAAATAGGCAATCACTAGGTGTCGGGTTCATAAACCCGGTGTCCCTCGGGGACCGGCTTCCACGCCATGGCTCGACCCAAGCAGACAGTACGCAACTCATGGGCCGGCCCAAGTGTCTAAAATAATAGGCTAGAAGGGCGGAGGAGGTCCAAGTCACCGACCGGAAGGTCTGGCCGAGGAGGAACAGCGCCCGCTTGTCGACTACTTCGGTCCACCTCTCCGACCGGAGCGCTCACTTCGGACTCCAGCCGCCTCCGGACAGCCTCTCCGATCGGAAGGCCTGGCCCAAGCACTACTTCTGACTCCGACCCCGCGTCTCCGACCGGGGTTCGCAGAAGCCCTGCTCACAGCTCTTCTCCGACTGGCGCAACCAGAGCCGACAAGGACCAACCGACCGAGGACGCCCGCTCGGAAAGGACCAGGGAACAAACAGAGAAAGCAAGGCAGGGCGCACAAATCAAACCACGATACCAGGGACCATACCCTGTACGCCTGCAGGAACAGTACTCTACAACCTCCCTAACACACACAGTGTTGTAGGCGTCGACATTTTCCCTACAGTGTTGTGGGCGCCATTGACTCCCATACGGTAAGGCTCCCCCACATGCCTCTGGGCATTGACAGTGTTGTGGGCGTCGGAATTACCGTACCGAGTGAACATGGTGAAAACCCCTCACATGCCTCTGGGCATCAACAGTATAGCAGATACCGACATCTACCATACCCAAACAAAACGATGTAACCTCCCACGTGCATCCGACATCAACAGTGTTGTGGACGCCTACCATCATCTTATACCTGCCGACATGGGCAACAAGGTTTAGAAGCATACGTACTCTCTTCCTCTCACTTGTAAGGCCATCCCCTTCATCTATAAAAGGGGATGCGCCCCTCCAAAAAAGAGAGTTGATCTAGCCTAGTCAAAGTCATTCCATTCTCACTAGATCGATCAAGTTCTCTAGTACACGACCACAGAACCGCCAGGTTCAAACCTCAAGCACACGCTTGAACACTTAGCTCATAGCGGAGTTTCTGTCGCTCTCGACCCTTCCGACCGGAGCGGACCGGACCTCTTGTACCCCCCATCTTTCTCCTTCTCGTTTGTAACCCCACTGCAAACTTCGAGCACCTGGACTTAGTAATAAAGTCACCAACCAACTCAAACTGGACGTAGGGCATGTTGCCTGAACCAGCATAAACCCTGTGTCATTAAGTGCTAGGCCACCTTCGATCACAACGTACGACAAAACTATAAATATTTACTTATTGGTCACTTTCTGAACCGACAGTTGGCGTTGTCCGTGGGGAAGACGTTGTACATTTAACACTTTTTGGTCATCGGATGTCCCACTTTTCCACCACCCTCGCCGTGGCGGGCTCAGGCGATACGATTCGCCTCGGCTCGCTCGAGTTTCCCGCTCCCCCACCGGTTGGGATGCGGGTTCCACCCATCTTCGAGCCATCCCAGGCCTTCCTCTTCGAAAGCCTGGACTTCGTCGCCGACCAACTTGGCGTACTATACCTCTGCGAGGAGGCTCACGTCTCAACACCTGTCAGAGGGGCACCCTCCATCGACTCCGGGACGCACAACTTCGACTACGCTGCATCTGCGCTTCATTCCGAGCAAACTCTCTGCTCAAACCCCGCTGTGAGTAATGTACATGCTGTTATTTACTTACTATTCTCTATCTTCCGTTGAATACCTAGAGTAACCCCATTGTCCTCGACACGACCGCCATACGACTGGTTCCCCTATGGCCTCGCGTCTTCCACGGACGCATACGCCCGGGGGCACCAAAGGATGCCAGTGCCGCCCCCTCTCGCATCTGAATTTGTGGGAATCGTGAGCTATGCTCCCACCTATTTCCTTGACCTCATGGATGACGATGGTGAGAGTGACAGCTCCAGCATCGGCGACATGGCGCCTAGCCACCGTCCGTCCTGAGGGTGCTCCATGGCAGACGCTCTAGGACACCCACCGGTAGAAGCAGAGTCCTCACAGACTCACGCCTCATCGGACTCTCGTGTGGAGACCCTCGAGCTCACATGGGAGCACGGCGAGGCACTACAACAATAGTGGCTGCATCAGCCACCGACTGTGCCAGCGCGCTCGGCGCACCACAGTGTGCCCCGTGCGCATAGACCGGCAAGTGGTGCCTAGGGTCGCGCCCGTCAGGTCTAGCGCAACACCATAGATAGGGGGACCGATCTCCCATAGTTCGCTCGGGCCAGTAAAAACATCGCTGTCGCGGCAATGCTTCTGCGTGGCCTGTCCGAGCCAAACAACCCTCATGAATAGGTGATCCACCGGAACCTCCGGGCACTAGTGGAGACCACCGCTGTGCAACAAGCAGAGAGCTCTGTATCGCAACACCAACTCACGACCTCACTCCCCACTAGGGGAATAGGGACACAGCAGATGTGTCGCTCCACCTAATCACCACGACGGCCACTGAGCGCGGCACAGGAGGCCGCATTGGCACCTCACCTTGACTTGATGACCGCTCCATACCGACCACCTATCTACGCGCGGCTCGGGCCAAACTGAGACACACGCAGCAGCGATCGGAGTCCCAGCCCTGATGGCCTAGGACCGTGGACCTTTGTCCAAAACCTCCAGCGAGCACCGCTCCCGCTGCACTCCAACGGAGGCCAGGGCAAAGGTAAGGCCAAGCGCTAGGATTAGGACAAGGGCCCCTCCACATAGAGGGGGGAAAAGAATAGAAAGGCCACCGACCGGCCAACTCCGCGTTGGACGCCATGGCTGATCACGTGGGCGTGTAGCCCCAGCAGGACCTTCCTGGCCACTTCCACGAGCTCATAGAGAGCCCATGCACCAACCACGACTACCCCATCAAACATCTCTACAAGGACTGCCAACTCCTCAAGCGTCTTCTACGACAGGCTGGCAGGCCAAAGAAAGAAAAAGGCGAAGAAGCAGCGACCTAGAAAGGGGGCGTAGCGGGCAAGGATCCGAACGACTGAAGGTTGAAGTGATCCGACCGGACACCTACCGACTGAAGGACAACAACGACAACATTCTCTCCGAACGCTTGCAATGGCTGTGTCATTTTTCTTCCCCTAAGTTTTAGTCTTACCATTATTTACTTAGTGTATGCTCCTATAAAACCACCCCGACCCGAACACTTTTTGGCTCGGGGGCTCCACTAGGGTACACTACTACCTCTCTGTTTTGTTTACTATCATATGGTGAAATTCCTTCCTACCCAACCAAAAGGGTAGTTCGTTCCTTTAATTTGGCTTATGTAGCTTTGCTTTAAAACATTCCGACCAATCACACCCCGCCTTTTCCTATGGTTACGAGCAGCCGAGCCTCACGGGCCATGCCTCGAGCTCCCAAGGTTGCAGTCTATGGGACAAATAGGCAGGTATGAGAAAGAAAGAATAAAAAAACAAAATTATGCTAAGAAAAACTAAGGAACAAAAGGGGAACAAGCTTCCCCGAACGGAGTGACTCCATCATAGAAAAAAAACCAACCGTAGTCATTAAGCACACAGGAACGTTTACACAGGGGCTCCCCCACGAACTTAAACTTTTTACGTTCACTAAACTACTTATATTTTACAAGCTATTGGACCAGCTCGGTGGCATCTGCTGTCGGTGCGACCGACGAAGGCGCGGGCTGCTCACTTTGCGGTGGCGCGACATTCGGCTCGGTCAAAGCCGGGGTGACGTCCACCTCCGACCTAGGCTCCATGCCATCCGTAGCCTAGGCAACGTCCTCCCCACGCATGCTTCTAGCCATGTCTTCATGGTGGACATCCATCACCCACTGCCCACTGGACAGAGACTTGCTCTGCCACCGACCTTGCGTGCGGCAGCAAGCCCTCCCCGATCGATTGGATGTCCTCCGTGCTCAAGCCTTCAGCATACCCACTGCAGATAGTGGCGAAGTCCAAGTTCGGGTGGTGCATCACCACCGACGTCAACACCCCCAATGCTCCATAGAACAGACCACTTGTGATAAGGTCCGGGACTGCATCTGGAACCTCCACGAGCTGGATAGCAGGCGCACTGGTACTTAGCACCAACCCAAAGACCTCCAAGACGACAAGCTGGGCAACATTACGGATCTGGTCAAGTTCCCCCTTAAGAGTACGTCGCTCTTCACGGGACTTGGCCAGCTCCTCTGCATTCCGACTAAAAGTCACCTTGACCATCTCTAGGTCCTGCTCCAACGACTTCACCTTTCCACCCAGCTCTGAGAGAAGAGCGACAAGCTTAGAAATAGGCTGAAGAAAGAAACCAACATGACAAGAAACAGAAAAGGTATGCACCGACGTGGAAGTTCTCAAGGACATAGAGTTACCCTGCCTGTCGAGCCACCTACACGCACAGCCGGGCGGTCGCCTCCTCCGTCCCCATCACCTGGCCCCGAAGCGCGAGCACTTCCCAGTCTACCTTCGATCGGGCCTTCCGCTCTGACTCTAGGGCCTTCCACGCCAACTCTAGGGCATTCCGCTCCGACACCAAGGTGCTCCACTCCGACTCAAGGGTCTCTAGGGATTTCTAGAGTGCCACCTCGGTGTCCACTAGGGATATCCACAACCCCGCCTCAGTTTCCGCTTGGTGGGCCTTCACCACCTCGAGCCCTTGCTCGATGGTGGTTGCCCGCTCTGCTGCACGCTGCCCCTCCACCCGCGCTATGGTCGCTTCGGCTGCCTGGTCCAAGGACTCACGGTGAGCGAACTCTAGCTGACGCTTAACCTCAGCCACCCGGGCGTGCTCCATTCGGAGGAAGCGGGACTTGCAAAATGACATCCTCTTTAGACTATACGAAAAACAAGCATGCTAAGGCAACCAACAAAAGATCCAAAGGTCAAGGACAAGTACGGGAAACTCACCTCCACAGCAAGCTGTAGGTCAACCTCGACTAACTGCTGGGCGGACTTAACCCACTCCTGGGCGTCTCCAAGCTTTGTGGATAGGTTGGCGAGTTCAAACACCGCGTCATGTCCTTGCTCCCCAAGGATGTCCCAGAGTTGACGCTCCTACAAATCCCAAAGAATGAATTGCACCTTTGTCGGGTCCTCAGGGCAGAGCCACTCCAAATCACCCTCCGATAGCCCGCCGGAGGGCCCAGCCTCCGATGGAACCACCGCCAGCTCCCACGACGACACCGGCAGCTCCGCCATGTCATCAGCCTCGTCATCGGACGAGATGTCCACCACCTCAGTTGCGCGGGCCGCCACCGGGCGTTCTGATTCTGCCCCAGCCATGTTTCCCCCCGGTGCCTTCCGCTCCGACCACGAGGGTGAGCTGTGCAGCCCTCCACTTAGCGAGGCAAGGAGCTCGGTCTCCCTCTCCTCTTTCATCGTAGCTTATGGAGGAGGGGCCACGAGGGTTACCTCCAACGCAACCTCCACCGTCGGCACCAGGATTGCCGCCAATGCCGCCGCCACCGCCGCCACCATATCAGTAATCAACCCGGGGGTCACCACCCCTGGAAGGGAAGGGCTCACCACCGCCACCCTGTTCCCCCTACCGCTCGCCGCGACACGCTGCAGGGTGGGCCTCCAAGCCTCCTGCATGGGAGTTGGAGCGATGCTCAACCCCGTCATCGCCCGACCACTAACAGAAAGTGCAAGTAAGTCACACTCCAAAAAGACTCAACAACAAAAGATCGAAAAGAAATGAAGAAAAATGTACCTAGAGGTAAGCGGCATGACCCTGAAGGCAAGACCCAATGTCGATGGGCCTACAGTACAAGGACCGCTCCCAGGCTGCGACCTGCGCCCCCTTACTTCAGCCGGGGGCGGAGTCATCCCAATCGGCTCCTTCTCGACCTGCGGGCCGCCGCGACCCTCGGCTCGGGACTCCCCAATCGGAGCAGCGGGCGGAGCATCCTCTGGCTACGAGTCGGGCGCATGGGTGCCAGTCCGCTCCTCGGACCGCCCAACTTGCTCGACCGCGTTTGCGGTAGGCGATGCATCCTCTTGCTACGAGTCACACGCTAGCACCAATCCCGGCGACACACCAATGCCAGTCCGCTCCTCGGATTGCCCGGCTTGCTTGGCCACGTCCATGGCAGGCGGGGACAGGGCCGGCGACGCCACCAAGGGACACGGTGACCGTGCCCACTTTGGTTCCCGTTCGCCAACGATGTCCGCGCTCACCGCGCGCTTCCTTAGCACGAGAACCACCGTGCGCCTCTTCGCCTCCTGCTCATCACCAGCGGACGTCGCTGCTGGGTCGCAATGCTCCGCCGAGGTCACAATGACCTCCCGACTTTCCTCCTTGGAGAAAACCATGTCGTCCACATCCGTGGGATCCTCTGACGTGAGCTCCGACTCAACGTTGCTCCTGCACTCCTCGGCCTTCACATGCCGGGCAACCTCTTGCTCCTTCTCTTACTTCCGCCGAACCTCCTTGGTTCTCTTCTTCTTCCTAGCATCTGCCGCCTCCTTCTGGGCGGCCTGCCGGGCCACGCCCTTCGGACCCTTGGAAAGGTGTGGCTAGGACTTGTAAACTCCAAGCCCCTGCAGAACGTGTGGCTCCAAATCAAAAAAATAGGAAAAGTAGAGGAAGAAGTACAAACTAAAGAGAAGGGAGCATACCAGTCTGAACATGATCGTGGACTTGAAAGGCGCGGGCTTCCCTTCGACCCTCTCTTTGGGCTTCAACTATAGCACCCGGCCAAGGCGACTCCAAACCTCATCGTACGGTAGATCCTCCGGTGACGCGCGGTCTGGGTTTGACGGGCCGTTGTACATCCACATCGACCACGTCCTCTCCACCAATGATGCAACCCGGCAGCGGTAGAGGGTGTGGAACACCCACACCCCGTCAAGACCGTGCCGCACAAGCTTCCAGAGCTCCTCCTCGATAACCCCCACCTTATGCTTCTCCTTATGGGCACAACCCCATGACCAACTGTCCTGCTTCTCCGGCCTCCCGTCGGTGAACGCCGGAAACAGCACCGCCGCTGGATTCCTGATATAAAACCACTCCTCGTGCCACCCTCCGGTTGGAGTCGTAGGGGATGTATGTGGGATACGAGCCTCCCGCGCTTGGTTTTCTCTGTAGGGCGAAACCCCCCACCGGTGCGACCTCGGACAAATTCATCGTCATCAAAGCTCTCCTAGAGAACAGCCACCAGAAGAAGTCCGCGTGTGGCTCCATCTCGAGGAAAGCCTCACGGATGGTGACAAAGCCGGTGATGTGCAGCACCCCCATCAGATTAAGGTGCTGCAGCTCTAGACCCCACTCATTAAGTAGCCCGCACATGAACCAGTGCGCGGGGTATCCTAACCCACGCTCATGGAAGGTAAGAAAGGAAGGCCGAGGTTATGGAAACTCCTCCCTCTCGGGAGCCCTCCAGTCCGCCACCTCCTTTAGTGGTAGAAACCCCTTCTCAGCGAAGGCCTTCAACACTGACTCCCTCACAGTGGACAACCTCTAGTCCAACATTTCGCTCCAGGATCACAGGAGGATTGGTGAGTTTTTCTCTTCTCCCTCACTCTCTCCCTTTTCTTTTCTAGAAACCACCGCGGCTCT
Source organism: Miscanthus floridulus (assembly GCF_019320115.1). Lineage (NCBI taxonomy): Eukaryota > Viridiplantae > Streptophyta > Magnoliopsida > Poales > Poaceae > Miscanthus > Miscanthus floridulus. Next base: position 144,928,314 of record NC_089582.1, read on the forward strand.
CAAGAACGCTCACGGCAAGAAGGAAAAGGAGAGGAGGAGGCAAATGAGGAATAGGCGAAAGAATAGGGCGAAAACCTTCTCCCTTCACCTACTTATGGAAAAGGGTACAATAGTTAGGGGAGGGCGCGTCGATCGGGAAGGACAAAACGGCGGAGCGAAAAACCCTCTCTCTTTCCCATTTAATGTAGATGAGACGTGCCCTGATCGATGAGACGTGCCTTGCTCGACGGAACGGCTCCTAATCAAACGAAACGTGGCCTGGGTATGGCCCACCACTACCGCATGCCATCCACTACCGCACGCCGGACACAAGAACTAAAGCACCATCGCACACAGGCGGCCCTCCGCATCCCTAGATGGGACTTGGAAAAACCCAAAAATGAAATCTCCACCAGGAGAGACCGTTAGGCTTCCAAAAGTCGATCAAACAGCTCAGGAAAAATACCGAGAGACAAGTAAGGAGCAAAGGGACGCCCCATGTGGGCCATGCCGACTCCGTCACGAACGACGAGCACGAGTCCTAGTTGAACGTTTCTGACTAGAGCTCTTCAAATCCCGTCACTTGAGTCATCATGGTAACCCTACCGACCCCCGCTATTTCTTTATTATAATCATTTCATACATCCATATGCGCATTCATTCCATACGCCCGTGCCTCCTAGACAGTTTAGGCCCTGAACCACCCAAGGGCTCGAGAACTAAGCATTGCTCGTGCAGCGAAATGCATCACAACGCTCCATGTTGCGTCACGAAGCGGTAGTTTCCTCATTCAACATGAGCAACAACAGAGCCAAGGGAGAAAAATGCAGATGAGCCCCATGCGGCCCTCACCTAGTCTGGCAGATAGGGTCATCTCAACCTTCTTGTTTGATCTTGTACCTCTTGCCAAGCCCACATAATCTCTATCAAGGGGAGGCCGTTAGGCCACCTGGGTCGATCTCCGGAATGACCCAGGTATCTATCGGGTTGCAGGTAAAGGAGAAGTGGAATGTCACAAGTGGAATGTCACCCGTTAGTGAACTCACCGAGCGCGTCACTCGAGCCTGAGCGATCGGGAAAAGCGACAGAACTTAGCCCTTTCGGTTGTGAGGAACCGAGGACAGGGTAACGCACATAACTCAAACCGACCCCTACTAAAGCCCAACAGGGCTCGGGGGCTCAAGATACAAAACGTGTGGGTCTACGACCCCGATCTTGCCCTATCCGGCTATGCTCCGACTACGCTCCAAACACCTAGGTCTGCGACCCTGATCTCGCCCCATCCGGCTATGCTTCGACTGCGCTCCAAAAACTACCTAGATCTACGACCCCAATCTCGCCCCATCCGGCTACGCTCCGACTGTGCTCCAAAAACTACCTGGGTCTGCAACCCCAATCTCATCCCATCCGGCTATGCTCTGACTGCGCTCCAAACACCTAGGTCTGTGACCCCGATCTCGCCCCATCCAACTATGCTCCGACTGCGCTCTGAAAACTACCTGGGTCTATGACCCCGATATCACCCCATCAGGATCTACGAGCTCTGGCTCGGCCAATCCCAAACTAACTAAACTAACTGCCTCAGTTGCACGAGTCGCACCGAGGCTAGGATCCACGATGCTGCCTCATCCGATCCCACGGTGCGCATCGATGCTAGGATCAGTGAGCTATGTCTCGTCCAAATCCCTTGACTAACTGCCTCACCCGATCCTACGGCGCGCATCGATGCTAGGATCCGCAAGCTCCATCTCACCCAATCTCTAAAGCAACTAAACGCCACGGCTGCGCAACGACGCCTTGGTTGACGAACTCCACCTCGACTGAAAAACATGCACACACGCCTGCTAACGAACACCCCCTAGATGGTTCTGCTCAAACCGCCCGAGGGCTCGGGGGCTACACCCGTGGGTGTGCTTGCGCGCACCCGTCGATGAAACAAAAACCTCCCCCACCGACAACACAGAAACCCCCTAGACGGTTCTGCCTGAACCGCCCGAGGGCTCGAGGGCTACACCCGCGGGTGCGCTCGCGTGCACCCGCCGTCAAAACAAAAATCCCCTGGACGATTCTGCCTGAATCGCCCGGGGGCTCGGGGGCTCCTATCAGGTTCATAAACCCGGGGTCCCTCGGGGACCGACTTCCACGCCAAGGCTCGACCCAAGCAGACAGCACGCAACTCATGGGCTGGCCCAAGAGTCTAAAACAACAGGCTAGAAGGGCGGTCCAGTCACCGACCGGAAGGTCTGGCCGAGGAGGAACAACACCCGCTTGTCGACTACTTTGGCCCACCTCTTCGACCGGAGCGCTCACTTCGGACTCCAGCTGCCTCCGGGCAGCCTCTTCGATCGGAAGGCCTGGCCCAAGCACTACTTCTGACTCTGGCCCCGTGTCTCCGACCGGGGTTCGCAGAAGCCCTGCTCACCGCTCTTCTCCGACTAGCGCAACCAAAGCCGACTGGGACCAGCCGACTGGGGACGTCCGCTCGAAAAGGACCAAGGAACAAATGGAGAAAGCAAGGCAGGGCGCACAAATCAAACCACGATTCTAGGGACCATACCCTGTACGCCTGTAGGAAAAGTAATCTGCAACACACAGTGTTGTAGACGCCGACATTTTCCCTACAGTATTGTGGGCGCCATTGACTCCCATACGGTAAGGCTCCCCCCACATGCCTCTGGGCTTCGACAGTGTTGTGGACGTCGGAATTACCGTACCGAGTGAACATGGTGAAAACTCCTCACATGTCTCTGGGCATCAACAGTATAGCAGATACCGACATCTGCCATACCCAAACAAGACGACGTAATCTCCCACGTGCATCCAACATCAACAATGTTGTGGGCGCCTACCATCATCCTGTACCTGCCGGCATGGACAACAAGGTTTAGAAGCATACGTACTCTCTCCCTCTCACTTGTAAGGCCACCCTCTTCATCTATAAAAGGGGATGCGCCCCTCCCAAAAAAGAGAGTTGATCCAGCCTGATCAAAATCATTCTATTCGGTATAAACCATGTGTCATTGAGTGCTAGGCCACCTACGATCACAACGTATGGCAAAACTACAAATATTTACTTGTTGGTCACTTTCTGCACCAACACTGGATTACCGTTCCATGTCGTGTGGAAAGATACTTAAAATAGTATACTTAGTTGACGAGTTTTGCTTGTGGACTATAATATAATAATACTTGTGTCGTAGGCTGGGCTAACTTGTATTCTTGCTGTTTGGGCTCCTTAAAATATTCATGTTATCCTATTATAAGCGTTGAATAATCCGCGTTCAACCATATCCGCCGGATTTCGCCAATCTCATATCCTACACCGCATCCACATATAATTGGATTCAGATTATTCGCATCTGCACGGATATTAAAAACACTTCTCTGTATCTTTAAAATTTGGATTCGGAGCGGATTGGGCCGGAGGATTATCCATACCAATTTCACCCCTAATCCTCACTCATCGCTTTGTGAGAAGAGAAAAAAAAACAACTTCACCCATAAAGCTATTTTGAAAAAGTGTGTTTGGCAAAAAAAAAACAACTTCACCCGTAAAGCTATTTTGAAAAAGTGTGTTTGGCAAAAAAAAAAAACTCACAACTGCTCGTGAAATTGTTGGTGAAGCTACGTCAAATAGGCTCTAATACAACTCCTACCTTTTATTTATATAATATATATGCTTCTTGCTTTTATTATATTTAGCATCTCGATCGGAATGAATATATATATATATATATATATATATATATATATATATATATATATATATATGCGCGCGCAGTGTGAAAAGGCGATGACGGAATAGATGATACGATCTTGTTTAGTTGGACGAAATTTAGAAATTTGGCTATTGTAGTACTTTCGTTTTTATTTGGTAATTAGTATTCAATCATGGACTAATTAGGCTCAAAACGTTCGTCTCACGATTTTCAACTAAATTGTATAATTAGTTTTTTTTGTCTATATTTAATGCTTCATGTACGTATCGCAAGATTCGATATAATGGATACTGTAGCACTTTTCGGGAAAAGTTTTTGAACTAAACAAGGCCTATAGGCCTATATAGCAATCCGTGATGCATAGTACGGTACAATACGTGCTTCCATTCCGTCATCGCCTTTTCACACTGCACACATGGATAGCGCATGCATCCCCCATCCTGTGGTCCTACCGCGCATGCATTCCTTCTAGATGGCATGTCAGATGATAGATGATATATGGATGCAGATATGCAAGGGCTGCTTGCATTGCGTTGCGTGGTTTACTTTTGTGTCCACAAAGCCATGCATTCGGCATATATCGTCACACACCACACGGCCCGGTCGTCTCTCTACATACATGCTCGCTCCGAACTCCGATCCCCCATATCATCTTCGCTCACAAGCTAGCTAGCACAGTCACAGCACAGCTGATTATTGTCGTAACCGTCTCCCTCTCAAAGTCGTCGCTTCGTTGTTAATCCCGGTGTCCGGCCGTTCGATCAGGAACCCATCTATAATATCACTTGCATTTTGTGTATGTATATATAATAATATATGTATACAAAACATATAAAAACTACAAATATATTCTCTCGACGCCGCCGACGAATCGTAATCACCCGAACCGAACGCAAGAGATCGATAGAGATACCACTGTATCTACGCTGTCACTGGAGTGTGTAGTCATTCAGCCTGTTCACTTGGTTTCAGCCAGGGCTTATCAGCCATGGTATAATATTTTTCTCTATCAACAAACCAACACCAGTCGGGTTTATCAGCCCAGAAACCAACCAGCGAACAAGCTGATTAACAAATCCATAGGGTCGGCGCGCGTGATATAACTTAGAGCTCGTTCGTTTATGGCCATCCCTGACCAGGAATAGTTCTTGGTGAGGATTGACTATACAAATTACGCTAGCATTCTTGGTAGGAATGGTTCCTGGTCACCGTTCCCTGCCAGACGAACGCAACCTTACCCTAATTTAATCTCGGCGGGCCAATGGATCGGAGCTCGCTGCCGTCGTCGCCATGGGCTCTTGTCCAGTCCTCGATCGCCACTTAAAAACTAACTTAACTTAAACACGAAACTAACTTGGAACGAACAGAGAGACGGCAGGACGGACGTAGCCAATGCGAAACCAGCTTATGGTCACCGCTGCCCAGCCCAGCAGCATGCATACGTACGCCAACGCACGCAGCCGCCGTTGACACTGCGATGCGATTGCCAGGGAGAGGCGGCTGCATGCAGTGCAGCCGGCATGCATGATTGCGATTGCGGAGTTTACCTTGCTTTATTTTCATTGCTGTGGTTTATTGTACGTGTATGTAACCGAGCGCTATCGTATGATATGATGATATCAGGTGCCCAGGTCAACGAGCCTGCCTGCGTCGGCAGGAGGGTGCAGGTGAAGCTGAGCGATCGAGTCGAGAGCATAGCTGCCCGCCTCTAGTTCTTTCTTTTTTGTTACCCTTTCTCTTTCTTTTTTGAGACAGACGATGGCCGCGGGAATAGATCAATGGACAATAATGAGGGACTGGCGGCCCTAGGCTCTGGCAAACAACAATTGTTTGTTGTTTACAGCTCTGAGACTGACAAGGCGGCCAGCCAACCAAGTGTAAGATGCATATGAACACGGGAGCTCAGCGAGCTTCTTGTGAGAAAGAATTATAGTACGCGGTGCCTGATGCCTGCAAATCACGTCCAGAATACTTCGCAGATACGATGGGTAGTACTTGGCAGACAAGTAGGTTGTCCCTATCCCCCAACCCCCTTTTTTTTGTTCAGTCGCTGAGCGAAGCCCGGGCGTTCAGCAGGACAAGATGAATGTTCAGAATAGTGTCAACCAGGTCACATGACAGTTACACAGAGGTGCCTGGCCTTGGAAGGCTTCCTCTAGCCTTACTACTACCACCAGAAAATTAATTAAACGGAAATTGCGAGAAGATCGGCGTCCGAATAGCATGAGCAAATGCAAAGTGCCATGGACGAAAGAGCTCCAGCTCTTCCTTGTCGCACACACTGGGCAGTATATTTCTGAATTCTGATACCTGATGATGATGATGATGATACGCAAACTCTTCCAAATGGGGTCAATATGCCCCGAAAAGCTAGCTCTCTAACAAAAGCATAAACAGAAAACCTGTATTTTCTGCTAATAAAGAACACAAAGAAGAAGAAAAACATAAATACTACATTTGTTGCCTATTTGTGTCTGAAGACCCTGTTAGATAGACATCAGTTAGACCGGAGAAAAAAACAGGAGGGCTGGGCAAAATTTTATTCAACTACTTGGCACGACAAAAAGGCATTGTTCAACTCCAGGCGAGAATGTGATCACCAAACAGATATCGTTACAGAGTAATTCTTCCACATACACGCCAATATGCTCCAGGGTGAAAAAGGGACCTCTCAAACACCCAAATGTCTTTCACAAGTACCTACAGAATACATGCAGATACCAGAATTGATCATGAGAATGTTTAACACGGTATTCCTGGTTATTACATCTCGTTATGAATGGGCAAGAAAATAAAATCCTAGTATTCCTTTGAAACATATAAAGAAATTGCTTCTTAAGCACGTATGCAAGCACTTTGTTTATCTAGACTAATACTGAAAGCACCCTTGCCTTCTCCCCTACATCGACCAAGATTTTTAGTTATTATTACACACAGGATTACATATCATTCGATTAACTTCACCTAATAGCTCAGGTAGATTTTGTGTCCTGCCTCCCTTCTACAGTTAAGAGCCCTATAACAGGGCCACTGTGGCCCCAAAGCACCCTAAAAATCACCTGGTTAAACCGTGCCTTGTGTACACAGTTACAAGTAGTCTCCATATGGAGCAGTTCTTAATGGAAATTGAATAGTGACTGAGGCATAGGATGTGGACACGCGGATGCTCTCCAATTCATTACACGTTCTGACAAATTTTTTTCCTACAGATTTCAACTAAAGCCACTTGATATTTGACTTAACAGATAAGTGATAACAAACAGTCAGATAGAACTGGTGAGGCTAAACCAGCTATTTGACTAAACCAAAACTGATTGTCTAATGTCTACTGCACTATTGAATTATAGTTGTGCGGTGAATCATGCTTATGATGGCGTGTTGAATAGGTTATCTTAACAGTTGCAGACAAGAAAATCACTCTAAAACTAAAAGTATCAACCAGTTCTTAGCGGGTAGTTGGCTAAAAATGGTAGTTTTTCTCCAGCTCCTATCTAAGCTACAGCTTCCTGCAACTAGCTATATGTTACTGCCGGCAAGGCAACTACCTACTTGAGGAGATCAGGCCAGCAGCCAGAAAAAGCAAGGTTCTGGTTATATCCATCACCACTAAAATAGAACCAGCATAACAGCAATTACGTCTCTTCAACACTTGCCTGATTGTTACTTGACAAGTTGACATTAATTTAATATTGGCATGCATAAAGTGTAATCAACCAGTAAAACAATGTAAACTAGGTCAGTGTGGAAGACATCCTGACTCCTGAGGACAAATTGAACAAGGAACTATTAAACTTTGATAGACTTGTAAGCAGTTCTGAGGGTTAGTTCATACACTTGGTGTTTTCTAGAGCCTAGCTAATCTTAATCTAACTTGTTTGACACTACAATTCCAAATGTTCAGGCGTATTTAATTTACCTCCTTCGACTTGTCTCCAGACACAACTGCACCCTTTGAATTATAGGCTTCAAATTTCTACAGAAAAAAAATAAAAAAGATTGTTCACAATATGTGCATGAAGCACTACATAAAACAATAGATTACTGCAGATTTTAAGAGCTGAGATATTCATTGGCGCTGATAGCACATCACCAGGGAGTAAATAGAAAAACATACTCATTTTTGCCGTTGTGTTTTGATTTTCAGAACGTAGAAGTTATACATATTCTAATTTTGATGCTTATTAGTTATTAGGGATGTGAACTTCAAGGACTTACTTTAATGATACCCAGATGTAAGTTACAAAAAAAAAGGCCAGAATTTACTTAAAAAATGCTGCATACAAGCACGACACGAAAGCAACACATATTCAGCACCAATGAGGTGTCCAGAGTAGATCTTATTATCAAGAACAAAAAAGCTCAGCATCAGAACAGTAAAGGATTGTACTACTACTACTACTACTACAACAACAACAACATAGCCTTTCAGTCCTAAGCAAGTTGGAGTAGGCTAGAGTTGAAACACAACAAGAGCCCCAAGTCACTGTTCAGGCACTTCAATAGCTGCTTTCCAAGTACTCCTATTCAAACATAGATCTCGTATATCCCAAGCTTTCAAATCTCTTTTTATTGCCTCCTCCATGTCAATTTCGGTTTTCCTCTACCTCTCCTCATATTATTAGCTTGGCTTAGGACTCCACAATGCACTGGTGCATCTAGAGGTCTCCTTTGAACATAGCAAAACCACCTCAACCGATGTTGGACAAGTTTTTCTTCAATTGGTGCTACCTCTAGGCGATCACGTATATCATCGTTCCGAACTTGGTCCATTCTTGTGTGACTGCAAATCCATCGCAACATACGCATTTCTGCAACACTCGGTTGTTGAACATGTCGAATCTTTGTAGGCCAACATTCTGCTCCATACAACATAGCCGGTCTAATCGTCGTTCTATAGAACTTGCCTTTTAGCTTATGTGGTACCCTCTTGTCATAGAGAATGCCAGAATCTTGTCGTCACTTGATCCACCCTGCTTTGATTCTATGGCTAACGTTCGCATCAATATCTTCGTCCCTCTGTAGCATTGATCCCAGATACCAAAAGATATCCTTCTTAGGCACTACTTGACCTTCCAAACTCATACCTCCCTCCTCCTGTACAACTCCGCCAAAGTCGCATCTCATGTATTCGGTTTTAGTTCTGCTCAATCTAAAACCTTTAGACTCAAGGGTCTGCCGCCATAACTCTACTTTCCTATTTACTACCGCCTGACTTTCGTCCACTAACACTACATCATCAGCGAACAACATACACCAAGGGATATCCCCTTGTATGTTCCTGATAACCTCATCCATTACCAAGGCAAAGAGATACGGGCTTAAGGCTGACCCTTGATGAAGTCCAATTTTAATCAGGACGTAATCCGTGTTACCATCGTTTGTTCGAACACTAGTCACAATATTGTTGTACATGTCCTTGATGAGGGTCACGTACTTTGATGGGACTTTATGTTTGTCCAAAGATCACCACATAACATTTCTTGGTATCTTGTCATAAGCCTTCTCCAAGTCAATGAAAACCAAGTGGAGGTCCTTCTTCTGCTCTCTAAACCGCTCCATAACCTGTCTTATTAAGAAGATTGCTTATGTGGTTGACCTTCCGGACATGAAACCAAATTGGTTTGTTGATATCTGCGTCGTTCCTCGCAGGCGCTGCTCGATGACTCTCTCCCATAGCTTCATAGTGTGGCTCATCAACTTAATTCCCCAATTATTAGTACAACTTTGGATATCTCCCTTATTCTTGTAGATTAACTTTGGATCTCTCCCTTGTTCTTGTAGAATGGTACCAATATGCTTCTTCTCCACTCCACAGGCATCTTGTTCGATCGAAAGATATTGTTGAACATCTTGGTTAGCCATACTATAGTTATATCTGTAACAACCCAAAAATCCACACACCAAAAATTACAACTACAAAATTTTTGTTTTAACCCCATGCAATGTTGAGTGACATGTGTAGGAGCTAACCCTAGGTATTGCATGTAAGTATAACCTAAGTAGTCATTTTCATAACCATATCATGACCATGTCATATATGAGTGTTTAAATCCCCAACACGTAAAACCTTGCATGCATAATTATTATTGTAATATGTGATTTGGATTTTCATTGCTTTATGTGATACGTGACTAACTCCTTTAATAATTGATAAACCTTCAAACAATTAATACTCAACTTAAGAATAAAAAGAAAAGGAAAAAGAGGGAGGCAGCAGCTCAGCTGAGCCTCGCCTGCCCTTTCACGCGCGTAGCCCACGAAGCCGGCCTAGCATCGTCGCCGCACGCGCATAGCCGCTGACAAGCCAGGCCCGCTCGTCAGCCATCACGCGCCGCACGCAGCCACATCGCGCCAAGCGCCTGACGACCCGACCCCGCTTGTCAGCACAGTAGTGTCTTCTTCCCCTCGCCCACGCATTCTCCCCGCGCGACCGGGGGCCGACCAGCGTGGCAGGTGTGGGCCCGGAGTCACGCACATCGCATGACCCTGTTTCCCCTTGCGCCATGCCTACGCTACCGCACGCGAACCGTCGGATGCGCCGCACGCATCACCACCGCCCGATCGCCGTCCGCCATTGGAACCCTTGGAGCTCGGCTATAAAAGCCAACGTCCGTGAGCCCTAACCCTCAGCCCGTTCGCCGCCGCCGCTGGTGGCACAGCACCACACCGCATCTAGCCAAGAGAGAGAGAGAGAGAGGAGGGAGAAGCAAGGTGGAGAAGGAGCTGCTGCGGGGAGGACCTCGCCGGAGCCAGGAGCACCGCCCCGATCAGCTACAGCGACGTAGCTGCTCGACACGACACTGCATCACCTCATCACGGCCTCGCCTCGCCACCGCACCACCATCCTACCGCCACGAACCCTATGGTGAGCCATCTTGTTGAGACCACCTCCCTAGCCAAATGGAACGTGCACCGCCATGATCGAAACCTTGCTGAAGCTTCGAGCTCTGGCCTAGCCCAACTGGTTAGTTAAGGAGACCGCCATGGCCACGCTTGCCAAGACCCAGGACGTGCCGTGTGCACTGCCATCAGCCAAAAGGAGGACCCCAGCCATGACGTTGTACATCGGAACAGGAGCGCACATGCACGAGCACGCTCACCATGGCCGAGAGCACAACCATGGCAAGACCACCGCGTCTTCTACGTCGCGGTAAAGGCGATGTTGACACCTTGACTGGCTTCGCCATGACGAGAGACACACCGCGCCCATCTTAGCTAAGGAAGAAGCCCACCAGAGCCCTGCGTTGCCGCACCACACCTTGTCGGAGCGCCACCGCCTCTGTTTTGCCCCCACCACCATGGTCGGAGCCACTAGGAGCACCAGGAGCTCCTTCAGCACACCCACCATGGCCGTAGAAGCACCATGGATCTCACACGCTTCTCCAACTGGACTCTCGCAACCACTACAGCCCTGTCTATGCACGCCGACGAACCCACGCCGCCGTTCACCGCGGCCAGCCAACTAGAGCCGCCCAACCACCACGTTAACTTCACCTGGACACCCACTATGGCATGGCCAAGCTTTTGCCCACCTTAATTGCACACCAGCGCCGCGGGTAAGGCTCGCCGGTGACCTCACCGCTGGCGGGAGCCCCATCAAGAAAGAGTAGGGGATTTTCCCCTCATCGACCATGTCCCGAGCAGCTCCGCCGAGCCCAGACCACGACCACGTCGTGCACGTGAACCAAACCCTGGGAAGGAGTAAGTGGACCAAGTCCTTCATAGACCAGCTCTGCGGTCTATGGACCAACGCAGGCGAGTTCACCATGAACCGCGCCTCACCTATTAGACACCGTTTGACCCTGGACCCACCTGTCAGCCGCAGTTTAGCTCGGATGGCGCCATGCTGACGTCATGCTGATGATGAGACCACGCCAGCGTCGGGGACTTCGGCAATCTCACCGACCACCTCGATGACCACTCCGACCACCTCCGTGATCTCACCGACCACCTCGGCCAGTCTTCCGACCACGACGGTGATCTCACCGACCACCTCGGTGACATCTCCGACCACCGCTGCAACCTTTCCGACCACTTCGGCGACCTCTCCGACCACCACACCAGCTATATCCCTACATGCCATGTGAACCAGTCACAATGTGACACGTGTCAGCCCTGAATTAATCAGCCTTAATTTGATCTTCGAAAATATATAACTAATTCATACGACCTCAGAAAAATACAAGATCAGGACCGAAATTCATCTAAAATCAAGCTCTACGCAATGAACCCATGTTTGAGTGCATTTGGCTCTTTTGAATTTTCATTGCTTCTTTGTGCTAATCTATAGACGTCGCTAACGCAACTATAATACGATCGTTTGTAGACTCGGAGGAGAACCAAACGGACGAGGACCGAGAGTACCATGAGGAGTACGGAGACGACTGCACTGAAGGTGCCACATCCCACCCAATCTCGTAGCACCTATTACGCATGGCTAATATAGAACTGTTATTGCTTTACTTTATTGTTGTAATCACACTGTGATAGGACTTGCATGGTAGTATGTTTTTCTTGATGACCTTTACCTTGATGCAACCTTACCCCTGCTCACCCTGCTATTAGGCTAGACACACGCTTGCTGCTATATTGCTTATTACTTCAACTACGCTTGTACTACATTGATGCGTGGTGGAAACTGGTGTTAACTGGATTATGGGGAGAGTGCTGCGTGTGTGACTTGGGTGCGTGGAGGGTAAGGGTTGTGTCGACCAAGTTAGAGTATACGACGAGCCTGGGGCAAGTCATGCCGTGTGGTGCTACCTGGGCACCCCTAGAATGGATACCTGTGGTGGGTAAATGGTATATGAGGTGGTCCTGGGTGTGAACCTATGATGGGAGGAGCCTGGGATGGAGGTGCTATGGTGGTACGATAAATGGAAACCCTGATGAAGACATTCTGGCTTGGTCATCCCTAAGGACTTACTAGTACTCAGATTCACCGGGAAGCCTTACGTACCACTCGCCCTATATGGTGCGGGACGGTCGGACTACTTGGTAGGATATTGCCACTACTGCTAGGTTGATAGCGGACAGTGTAAGGAGGTACGGGGCACGGAGGATTTCCCCACACCCTTCTGAGACTTCATGGAGACCTTGTGGACCCGGCTCATGACTCACAGTTTCAGCCACCCTAGACTAGACTTGGGGATGAACCAGGGCTGAATGGTAGAGTGGCATTATCCTAGGCTGGCAAGCGGCCGAAATCAACCCAGTTGACAACGGTCAGCGAAGAAGGTAGATCTTGTGGTTATGTAAAACCTCTGCAGAGTGTATGGTTGATCGATCGATACATGTGCCGACTTGTCGGCTATGGACCTTTCTTGGGTTTCGCTTAAACTAGATAGAGAGATGAGTCCTTCTCTTCTTTCCCCGTGAGTGAGTGTTCGGACGTAGTCAGGGGCTACGGGCCTTGAGACAGTGCCGAGAGGGAGTTGGCCTATCGACTGAGCGATGGTTTGGTTGTGGTATGGTGATGAAGTGGAGATGGTGGTATGTCGATCCTAGGATCAAAACCTGACTCTAGACGGAAATGGGGTGGAATGGGTGTGGGAATGGTGTTAAAACTTGACTATACTTTTATATACTTGATATGCTAAATACATAGGAAACCCCAGCCTTATAGGTTCCTTTTGACTATATCCAACTTGCATCCAATTTCCACAAAGCAATGCTCATAGGGTTGGGAGTGGCCAGTACAAATCGTACTGATAAGTTTTTGGCACACAGGTTCTGCTGAGGAGTATAGCTCCGAGGAGTTTGACGGTTGAGGGGTTCGTGCCTACGCTCGAGTTTGGCGATCTTATCTTCAAGTTGTTCTGAATGAATGCTACTTTTGATTCCGCCAATGCGGCGATGTAATAAATTATGTAATTCCGCACTATTTGTACTCTGATATTATCGTTGTATGGATGTGGTATTCGACTGGAATTTGGGTAATATGATCTACAACGGTCTTATTACACTTCGACTCTGTGGATTTCTCTTAGTGGAAATTAGGTCGCTTCAATATCCCCGAGATATCTCCACACCTTGATTGGGATACCATTAGGGCCCATCGCTTTGCCCCCTTTCATCATTTTCAAGGCTTCTCTGACCTCCGATTCTTGAATTCTCCGCACAAAGCGCATGTTAGTGTCATCAAATGAGTCGTCCAGCTGAAAGGTGGTGTTGTCGTTCCCACCATTGAACAATTTATCAAAATACTCTTGCCATCTATGTTTGATCTCATCCTCCTTCACTAAGAGCTGCTCCCCCTCATCCTTTATGCACTTGACTTGGTTGAAGTCCCTTGTTTTCCTATCGCGATCCCTAGCCATCGTATAAATGTCCTTCTCCCTTTTCTTCGTACTCAAATGTCGATAAAGGTCCTCATAGGCTCGCCCCTTTGCCTCACTCACCACTCGTTTTGCAGTCTTCTTTGCCACCTTGTACTTCTCTATGTTGTTTGCACACCTGTCATGGTACAAGCGCTTATAGCACTCCTTATTTTCCTTAATAGCCTTTTACACATCTTCATTCCACCACCAAGTGTCTTTAGAGTCGCATCCGCTCTCTTTGGTCACTCCAAGCACCTCTGAAGCAATTTTTCGAACGCATGTTGCCATCTTCTCCCACATGCTGTTTGCATCGCCTTCATCATTCCAATGGCCCTCTTCAATGACCTTTTCCTTACAGACCTTTGATGTCTCCCCTTCTAATTTCCACCACTTTGTTCTAGCAACCCAAGCTTGTTTGTTCCCATGAGCTTACACCAGAAAGCGGAAGTCAGCCACCACCAGCTTATGTTGAGCGACCACACATTCTCCATCTTACAGTCCACGCATGTTTGTTTATCCCTCCTTCTTGTAAGGACAAAGTCGATTTGACTAGAGAACTGGCCGCTACTAAAGGTCACTAAATGGGACTCTCTCTTACGGAAGAAAGTGTTAGCTATCATCAGATCAAAAGCTATGGCAAAGTCTAAGACTTCCTCTCCCTCCTGGTTCCTACTACCATATCCGAAACTCCCATGAACCGCCTCGAAACCTGCACTTGATGTACCCACATGGCCATTAAGATCACCTTTTATAAAGAGCTTCTCGCTAATAGGGACAGCTCTAACCAAGCGATCTAAGTCTTCCCAGAAAAGCCGCTTAGCACTCTCATCATGATCTACTTGGGGGCATTCGCACTAATTACGTTAAAGACCATATCACTAATGACAAGTTTAACTAAGATGATCCTATCCCCATGCCTTCTCACCTCCACGACATCATCCTTGAACAATAAAGGATTGTACAAGGAAAATAAAACATGAATATTGCAAAGATACACAGCTCCCATGATTGTTCTGTGTAAACAGGAGATATTATCCATTTTAAAGATAAAAGAGCAGGACTTAAAAGTGGAGAGCAATTAATGAAGATACAAGCTATGAAATTTAGATAAAGAGACAGAACACGACCAGTGAATCATGTTCTGCGTCAAGCTAATAATTCAAACACAAACAAACGTAGGTATATATGAACTAGATTAAATTGCATGAGAAGTCTGAGAGAATGAAACCTGTTTTGTAACAAACTTAAGTGTAAGCTGTATAAAAACTTTATCAAGGTCATTCTTATCGAGGCCAATCTGCAAAGCAAAAAACATTCCAACTATATCCAATCAGGAAAACATAGTACAACAAATATAAATTTATTAGAGAGATTATATTGGAGTTAAAAAATTTAGCATGTACACCTTGATCTTAAATAGGTGTACATACCAAAATATGCTAATTCATCTATGGAACATTGGAACGTACAGATATACAGTCTAACAGAAGTAGCTTACCATGCGAGCCCTCAAAGTTCTGATGCTAACAGCAGGCTCCACCAGTTCCCAATGTACAGAATTCCACATGGACTGTCTTCTCTTTAGTTCATTTTTTATAGTCTTCAGCCGAAAAGAAAAGAGGAAATAATAAACAGCAAAATCCTTGTAAATCATCTAGCATGAATTTGTTCAAAAATAAGGACCTTTTTTAATGCTGTAGTTTTCAGAAACCGTGGTATTAGAAAACTGTAATTTTAGAATCTTGAGATGTACAAAACCAAGGTTTAGAAAAAAGGGTCTAGAGTTGAGTTTCTAAAACTCCAAAAGACTACAGTTTTAGCATATCATAGCTTTCAAACTTACCAGGTTTGTCACATTTGAACACCTCATGGTTTTCCAAAACAAAACTATTACACAAAACCATGGTATTTTCTAAAACTACAAAAAAAAAAAAAACTTAGCATCTAAACAGGGCCTTACAGAATGCATCCTCTCGGTCAGAATTTTCCGGAGCGATGATGTGTCTCCATGTGCCATCAGAGTGTTAACCTGAATCAAGTAGATTAAACAATGTGAGCAGACACAGAGGCATTTCACAGGTTAAAAAGATTGTATTATGCAATTGTACTCTGTTTCTACTTTCTAAGTAGATGTTACCCTGGGTTCTTGCACAAGCACAAGGGAAATGGCAATGATGCGATGATAGTTACTTGATGAACATATTCTGTACTTTCCCATGCTAAGAGGGACAAATTTCTCTTAGGAAGATATATTTTAGTTAATGATCGATTGTGACTAACTCCGCCTATGTTGTCTCAACATAGTAGATCCCAAGCTCTGGTAAATGAGGAGGGTTGTGATAGGCATGGCAAGGCAACGTTAAATCTAGTCATTCTAATGGAGATGAAACTCGAAAGAAAACCGTTGGGGCGTAATCCTCTTAGCGACGCGCCATATCGGAACCCGGGTATGGTGTTAAATGGGCAAGGGCCGGGTCGGCACCCCCTTGGTGACGTGTCGTGTCGCGATCTGGGCATGGTGTCAAGTGAGCAAGGATCGGATCGTCGCTTCCTTAGTGGCGCGCTACATCGGCGCCCAGGTGTAGTGAAAAATGAGCAAGGGTCTTCACATCCGAGTCGACGGGTGCGAAGGGTAAGGAAGCTAGTCGAACCAACTAGGATCCGTTTAGATAGTTGGAATGTAGGGTCGCTTACAGGTAAATTAAGAGAATTAGTTGATACCAAGACTAGGAGGCGTGTAAATATATTATGCGTTCAAGAGACTAAATAGAAGGGTCAGAAGGTGAAGGAGGTGGACAATACAGGTTTCAAGCTTGGGTACACAGGGACAGTCGTGAATAGAAATGGAGTAGGAGTTTTGATTAATAAGAGCCTCAAAAATGGTGTGGTGAGAGTGAGAAGGCAAGAAGATAGGATTATCTTAGTCAAGCTTGTCGTTGGTGATATGGTCTTGAACGTAATTAGTGCGTATGCCCCCCAAGTAGGCCTCGACGAGAGTGCTAAGAGACAGTTCTGGGAAGACTTAGATGGCCTGATTAGAGTTGTACCTAGTAGTGAGAATCTTTTTATAGGAGGAGATCTTAATGGACATGTAGGTACTACAAGCGCAGGTTTCGAGGCAGTTCATGGAGGTTTTGGGTATGATAGTAGGAATCAGGAGGGGGAGGAAGTTCTGGACTTCGCGGTAGCTTTTGACCTGATGATAGCCAACACTTTCTTTAGAAAGAGAGAATCTCATCTAGTGACCTTCAGTAGCGGACAACACTCTAGCCAGATTGACTTTGTCCTCGCAAGAAGAAAGGACAAACGAGCATGCTTGGGTTGCAAGGTGATACCAGGGGAGTGTGTTGTTTCTCAACATAAGCTTTTGGTGGCAGACTTTTGTTTTTAGGTGCGTGCCCGTAGGAATAAACAAGCTAAGATTGAAAGAACAAAGTGGTGGAAACTGAAAGAGAAGACGTCAGAGGTATTCAGAGAAAGGGTTATCAAAGAGGGCTCTTGGAAGGAAGAAGAGGACATAAACAACATGTGAGAGAAGATGGCAACCAACATTCGGAAGGTGGCCTCAGAGGTGTGTGGAGTAACCATAGGAAGTGGAGGCGAGGCTAAAGATACTTGGTGGTAGAACGAGGAAGTCCAAAGGGCTATTAAGGAGAAGAAAGAATGCTATAGACGCATGTACCTTGACAGGAGTGTGGACAACATAGAGAAGTACAAGGTGGCAAAGAAGACTGCAAAGCGAGCTGTAAGTGTGGCAAGGGGTAGAGCGTACGAGGATCTTTACCAACATTTGAGTACGAAGGAAGGAGAGAAGTACATTTATAGGATGGCTAGGGTTCGTGAGAGAAAGACAAAGGACTTCAACCAAGTTAAGTGCATTAAGAATGAAAGGGAGAATCTCTTGGTGAAGGAGGATGAGATCCGACATCGATGGCAATAGTATTTTGATAAATTGTTTAATGGTAAGAATACGGACACCACCTTTTAGTTGGATGACTCTTTTGATGACACCAATAGGCGCTTTGTGCAAAGAATCCAAGAATCTAAGGTCAAAGAGACGTTGAAAAGGATGAAAGGAGGTAAGACGATGAGACCGGATGGTATCCCAATCGAGGTGTGGAGTTGCCTCGGGGATATAGCTATAGTATGGCTAACTAAGCTGTTCAACCATATTTTTCGATCGAACAAAATACCTAACGAGTGGAGGAGAAGTATATTGGTACTGATCTACAAGAATAAAGGGGATATTCAAAGTTGTACTAATTATCGGGGAATTAAGTTGATGAGCCATACTATGAAGCTATGAGAGAGAGTTATCGAGCATCGCTTGAGAGCAATAACGCGGGTCTCTATGAACCAATTTGGTTTTATGTCCAGAAGGTCAACCATGGAAGCCATTTTCTTAATAAGACAAGTTATGGAGCGGTATAGGGAGAAGAAGAAGGACCTACACATGGTTTTTATTGACTTGGAGAAGGCTTATGATAAAATACCAAGGAATGTTATATGGTGGGCTTTGGACAAACATAAAGTCCCAACGAAGTACGTCGGGCTCATTAAGGACATGTACAACAATGTTGTGACTAGTGTTCGAACAATGTTATGGCGGGAGACTTTAGAGTCCAAATGTTTTAGATTCAGTAGAACTAAAACTGAGTATATAAGATATGACTTCGGCACTACTACTCGGGAGGAGGAAGATATTAGTTTAGAAGGTCAAGTAGTGCCTAGAAATGATACCTTTCGATATTTTGGATCAATGCTACAGAGAGACGGGAATATTGATGAAGATGTGAGCCATAGAATCAAAGCAAGGTGGATGAAGTGGCGCCAAGCATCTATTGTCCTATGTGACAAAAGGGTATCACAGAAGCTAAAAGGTAAGTTTTATAGGACGGCGATTAGACCTGCTATGTTGTATGGTGCAGAATGTTAGCCTACGAAAAGACGACATGTTCAACAGATAAGTGTCGCGGAAATACGTATGTTGCGTTGGATTTGAGGTCATACAAGAAGGGATCGAGTTCGGAACGATGATATACGTGATAGATTAGGGGTAGCACCAATTGAAGAAAAGCTTGTCCAACACCGGTTGAGATGGTTTGAACATGTCCAACGGCGACCTCCAGAGGCATCGGTACGTAATGGAATCCTAAGGCAGGATAGTAACGTGAAGAGAGGCAGAAAAAGACCGAAGTTGACTTGGATAGAGGCAATAAAAGGAGACTCGGAATGATGAAATATGTCCAAAGACTTAGCCTTAGATAGGAGTGCTTGGAAAACAGTTATTCACGTGCCTGAACCTTGATGGCTTCTGCTGGGTTTCAACTCTAGCCTACCCTAACTTGTTTGGGACTTAAAGGCTTTGTTGTTGTTGTTGTAATGATTGATTGTGACTACAGTGAATGTAAAAAATGCAATGGTGAAATGACATATAATATATATCTAGCAGCAAAATGGAAAGGCTAAAATGGCATATGTTCAGTAAAAGAAGGTAGAGCTGATGATATCAATGACAATAAGAACTTCAATTTGTGTCATAGGGCTGCCACTGGCATATGAACAGTATTCATGGGAGGACACTGTTTCTTTCAAAAGTTGGAAGTGTTAAAATTATAAAACTTCATGATTAGACATATTGTTAATACAAGTCACACGTGCTATGCGCTCAACAGCTGCAAGATCAACGCTGATCTTGCAACTGTTGCAATTCAAAAGATGAAAACAAAATCACCAGCCAATGACAGATTAAGGGCAACTTTGGACAGAAATGTTAAATGGATCATGTTGAAAATTTCTGTAAAGGCCCTGCAAACATCCACACAATGTGATCAGGATAATGGCTACTTCATCACTTGGCTAATAGCTGTTACTACAAATCTGTCTGGGTGGTTTATTAGAACTAGCAAAGAAAAAGTCAAAACCATAAAGCAAGTAGATCAATAATTTGGACAGTCGATTTGCTAAATAGCTAATAAACCTATCTAGTTTCATTTATCTTGTCTTCTCATGAAACTATACACTTGCCGAAACGTGTTAGGTATTATTTCTTATTCTAAGAATTTAAACACTGCATAAACCAGAAACCAGATTGCGGTACATGCAAGCAAGTCTGAAACTCACACCAATGTAGTCTAACTTCTTAAATTATATGAGCAGTTTCCAACAAATAAATAAGATGTACCTCCTTGTATATTTTTAATGCTTGATTATAGAATTGCTTTTTGGTATACCCAGTTTTCTTCCTCAGCCTTGAAACAGCATAAACAGAAAACCTGTATTTTCTGCTAATAAAGAACACAAAGAAGAAGAAAAACATAAATACTACATTTGTTGCCTATTTGTGTCTGAAGACCCTGTTAGATAGACATCAGTTAGACTGGAGAAAAAAACAGGAGGGCTGGGCAAAATTTTATTCAACTACTTGGCACGACAAAAAGGCATTGTTCAACTCCAGGCGAGAATGTGATCACCAAACAGATATCGTTACAGAGTAATTCTTCCACATACACGCCAATATGCTCCAGGGTGAAAAAGGGACCTCTCAAACACCCAAATGTCTTTCACAAGTACCTACAGAATACATGCAGATACCAGAATTGATCATGAGAATGTTTAACACGGTATGCCTGGTTATTACATCTCGTTATGAATGGGCAAGAAAATAAAATCCTAGTATTCCTTTGAAACATATAAAGAAATTGCTTCTTAAGCACGTATGCAAGCACTTTGTTTATCTAGACTAATACTGAAAGCACCCTTGCCTTCTCCCCTACATCGACCAAGATTTTTTGTTATTATTACACACAGGATTACATATCATTCGATTAACTTCACCTAATAGCTCAGGTAGATTTTGTGTGCTGCCTCCCTTCTACAGTTAAGAGCCCTATAACAGGGCCACTGTGGCCCCAAAGCACCCTAAAAATCACCTGGTTAAACCGTGCCTTGTGTACACAGTTACAAGTAGTCTCCATATGGAGCAGTTCTTAATGGAAATTGAATAGTGACTGAGGCATAGGTATATACGGCCAACGGGCCGGCACGGGCCCGTGCCAGGCACGGCCCGATGATGCACGGCACGACAGGGCCCGGCGTGCCTCTGGGCCGTGCCTCCCCGGGCTTCGTGCCTCGCCGATGGCCCAGGCACGGCCTGCCGGGCCACTTTTCGTGCCGGGCCGGCCCGATGAGCCCGGCTTTTTTAGCAGGCCGTGCCGGCCCGAGGCCCACTAAGAGAGTGGGAAGGGGAGGCCGGGAGAGCAGGAGGCAGCAGGCAGCTCCGCGACCGCGAGCCGCACTGGCGGCGTGGAGGAGGCGGAGGTGGCCGGTGCTTGTGGTGTGGCCGCGCGGGGGCGTGGAGGAGGAGGTGGCCGGCCGGCCGGTAGCCACACTCGACGCCACCACACTCGATGTCGGCGCCTGCGGTGCGGCCGCGCGAGTCGTGGAGGAGGCGGTCGCCGCTCGAGGGGGCGGGTCGTGAAGGAGGAGGCCGGCTGCCGGCGCGCTCGAAGCCGAAGGCTGCGCGCACGAGCTGCGACCGGACGTGCGGAGGGAGCGACGAGCGAGAGCCGAGTGCGGGTGAGGAGTGAGGAGTGGGAAGTGCGGCGCCGGTGCGCGAGTCGCGGACTCGCGGTGCACGAGTGCGGCGCGTGGGGAGACCGGGAGGGAGACGGGATAGGGTTTTGGGGGAGTGGGAGCGTGGGCCTTTAGCAGGCCAAGGCCAGCAGCGGGCCGACACCGGGCCTCCACTAAATTTTGGGCCGTGTCGTGCCAGCCCACGTGCCTGGGGTGCGGCCCAAGCACGGCCTGCTGCCTCGGGCCAGGCCGTGCTCGTGCCGGGCTAAAAAAACGGGCTTTGTGCCGTGCCGTCGTGCCTCGGGCTGCATGAACATCTATAGGCATAGGATGTGGACACGCGGATGCTCTCCAATTCATTACACGTTCTGACAATTTTTTTCCTACAGAGTTCAACTAAAGCCACTTGATATTTGACTTAACAGATAAGTGATAACAAACAGTCAGATAGAACTGGTGAGGCTAAACCAGCTATTTGACTATTTTTTTTCCAGTTTGGTTTTGGTGAATTGATGGAACCCTAAGTGCTAACCTAGTTTATCAAGTGATCATGAGATAGGTAGCACATTCCAAGTGGTGAAGCAAATGAAGATCATGACATGATGATGGTGATGCCATGGTGATGATCAAGTGCTTGGACTTGAAAAGAAGAAGGAGAAAAACAAAAGGCTCAAGGCAAAGGTATAAATAGTAGGAGCTATTTTATTTTAGTGATCAAGACACTTAGAGAGTGTGATCACATTTAGGTTCGATAGCCGTACTATTAAGAGAGGTGAAACTCGTATCGGAATGCGGTTATCAAAGTGCCACTAGATGCTCTAACTCATTGCATATGTATTTAGGATCTAGTGGAGTGCGAACACCCTTAAAAATGTTTATGAAAATATATTAACACATGTGCACAAGGCGATACGCTTGGTGGTTGGCACATTTGAGCAAGGGTTAGGAACTTCACCAGCGGAGTGTCCATCTGTAGAGTGTGGACAGTCCAACGGTGCCACCGGCGCCCTAGACAGAAAAGACAGAGGTCACTGTAAGTGACCGGACGCTGGTCTCGGTTGGACCGACGAGTCCAGTTAGTGGCAGCAGAGGGTGTGCAGCATCGGTCTCTGACCGGACGCTGGGTCACTCAGTGACCGGACGCTAATAGGGTGTGTCCGGTCCTACTGACGTGGCAGTGGACAGAGGAGTCGCTGAGTGACCGGACGCTGAGGTTCAGCGTCTGGTCACTTTGAGCTGCTGCGTCCAGTTGTCACTTGACCGTTGAGATCGGGCAATCAACATTTGAAGAGAGGGGACACATGGTACGCATCGCGTGACCGGACGCTGAGGTCCAATATCCGATCAATATGACCGGAGCGTCAGGTCACCCCGTGTTGTGCCCAGTGAAGGAGCATAACGGCTCTATTTCGTGGGCTTCTATTTAAGCCCCATGGTCGGCACTAGCTCACCCCCTTGGCCATTTTGTATTGGCATAGCAACCTTGTGAGCTTAGCCAAAGCCCCCTCCCCCACTCATCTCCATCATTGATTCATCATCTTTGTGAGATTGAGAGAGAATCTAAGTGCATTGCTTGAGTGTTTGTATCTAGAGGCACTTGGTGTTTGTGTTTCGCTGCGGGATTCATTTGTTACTCTTGGTGGTTGCCGCCACCTAGACGGCTTGGAGCAGTGAGGATCGTCGAGCGGAGGTTGGTGATTGTCTCCGGCTCTGATCGTGGTGATTGTGAGGGGTTCTTGACCTTTCCCCAACAGAGACCAAAAGGTACTCTAGTAGATTGCTCATGGCTTGTGTGATCCTCATCTTATGTTGGTTGTGCGGCACCCTATTGAGGGTTTGGCATGTGAAGCCAATTAGCGCGTGAACCTCCAAGTGAGTGAATCGCCACAACGAGGAGTAGCTTGCCGGCAAGCAAGTGAACCTCGGTAAAAAAATCATTGTGTTCATCATTTAATTCCGAGGTGATTGGTCTTCATTGGTATTCATTCTTGTGATTGATTGGCTCCTTCCTCGACACGGCGGTATAAACAAATTGCTTACTCTCTTTACTTTACCACAAACTAGTTATCAAGCTCTTTAGTGTAGCTAGTTGTGAGAGCTTGTTAGTTTGGTTAGTGTGGCTCTTTAGTTAGCCTTTGAGAGCACATTAACTTAGTGTAGTGTCATAGCTTTTGTGTGGATAGAAACTATATAAACTAGAATTATGGTAGGTGGCTTGCTATTTTAGTAGGCTAGCACAACACTTGCTTCGCCTCATAATTATCTAACAGGTTTGTTAAGTGTTGTTGTATAAATTTTTAATAGGCTATTCACCCCCCCTCTAGCCATTAGGACCTTTTAGCCGTAGATCTTGGCGACGAGCTCGGCGTTAGAGTGACCTGCCCCGAGCCTTTATTACCTATAGGCCCCGCCCCACTCTTCCTCTCTTCCTCTCCCTCTCTCGCCTAGCAGAGCAGAGCCGACCTTCACTGCCGCCGCCCGTGCCCGCGCCTCCACCGGCCGCCCTCGCCCGCGCCCGTGGCCGTGCCACCGCTACACCACTGCGCCTGCTCCCACGCCCGCGTGCACCACTGCACCCGCACCCCGAGCCCGCCGAGCGCCACCACGGCCGCCCTGAGGCCATCCCACGCCGCGCCACCGCGGATGGCCCATGCCCTAGGGCCATGCCACCCCTCTCCCCTCCCCCCATGGTCAGTGTGCCTCAGCATACAGGAGCGTCGCGCCCCACGGCCGCGCCGTCCCCCCGCGTCGTGCTATTGCCCGCGACTGGCCGCCGGCGTCGTGGCCAGCGCCCCTCCACCCATGCCCCGGTCCCCTCACTAGTTCTTGAGCTCGCGCCGCGCCCTCTCCTCGCCTTGGCCTCGCCCCGCCTTGCCGCCCTCCACCGCTGAAAGCTCCAGTTTGGTTTTGGTGAATTGATGGAACCCTAAGTGCTAACCTAGTTTATCAAGTGATCATGAGATAGGTAGCACATTCTAAGTGGTGAAGCAAATAAAGATCATGACATGATGATGTGATGCCATGGTGATGATCAAGTGCTTGGACTTGAAAAGAAGGAGAAAAACAAAAGGCTCAAGGCAAAGGTATAAATAGTAGGAGCTATTTTATTTTGGTGATCAAGACACTTAAAGAGTGTGATCACATTTAGGTTCGATAGCCGTACTATTAAGAGGGGTGAAACTCGTATCGGAATGCGGTTATCAAAGTGCCACTAGATGCTCTAACTCATTGCATATGCATTTTGGATCTAGTGGAGTATGAACACCCTTGAAAATGTTTGTGAAAATATGCTAACACATGTGCACAAGGTGATACACTTGGTGGTTGGCACATTTGAGCAAGGGTTAGGAACTTCACCAGCGGAGTATCTGCCGTAGAGTGCGGACAGTCCGATGGTACCACCGGCACCCTAAACTCAGGTGAACGTGGTCACTGTAAGTGATCAAACGCTGGTCTCTGAAAGACCGGTGCATCCGGTCAGTAGCAGCAGAAAAAGCGCAGCGTCGGTCGTCGATCGGACGCTGGCGCTGAAACGACCGGACGCTAGCTGGCTATGTCCGGTCACACTGACATGGTCATGCATAGGGGAGTCGTCGTGTGACTGGACGCTGGGTGAGTTCGGTCAAGCATGATCGGACGCGTCTGGTCGTGAAAAGTCGTCTCTGGATGCTTACTAGAAACGACCGGACGCTGGGGTTCAGCGTTCGGTCACTTTGAGGTGCTGCGTCCGGTCATCTCTTGACCGTTGAGATCGGGCGATCAACATTTGAAGAGAGGGGACACGTGGCACGCATCGCGTGACCGGACGCTGAGGTCCAACGTCCAGTCAATATGACCAGAGCGTCCGATCACCCCGTGTTGTGCCCAGTGAAGGGGCACAACGGCTCTATTTCATGGGGCTTCTATTTAAGTCCCATGACCAGCTCAAGCTCACTTTCTTAGCCATTTGCATTGACACAGCAACCTTGTGAGCTTAGCCAAAGCCCTCCCACTCATCTTCATCGTTGATTCATCATCTTTATGAGATTGGGAGAGAATCCAAGTGTATTGCTTGAGTGTTTGCATCTAGAGGCACTTGGGGTTCGTGTTTCACTGTGGGATTCGCTTGTTACTCTTGGTGGTTGCTGCCACCTAGATGGTTTGGAACAACGAGGATCATTGAGCGGAGGGTGGTGATTGTCTCCGGCTCCGATCGTGGTGATTGTGAGGGGTTCTTGACCTTTCCCTGGCGGAGACCTGAAATGTACTCTAGTGGATTGCTCGTGGCTTGTGTGATCTTTATCTTGTGTTGGTTGTGCGGCACCCTATCGAGGGTTTGGCGTGTGATGCCAATTAGCATGTGAATCTCCAAGTGAGTGAATCGCCACAACGAGGAGTAGCTTGCCGGTAAGCAAGTGAACCTCGGTAAAAAATCATTGTGTTCATCATTTGATTCTGAGGTGATTGGTTTTCATTGGTATTCATTCTTGTGATTGATTGGCTCCTTCATCGACACAATGGTATAAATAAATTGCTCACTCTCTTTACTTTACTGCAAACTAGTTGTCAAGCTCTTTAGTGTAGCTAGTTGTGAGAGCTTGTTAGTTTGGTTAGTGTGGCTCTTTAGTTAGCTTTTGAGAGCACACCAACTTAGTGTAGTGTCATAGCTATTGTATGGTTAGAAACTATATTTACTAGAATTGAGGTAGGTGGCTTGCTATTTTAGTAGGCTAGCGCAACACTTGCTTCGCCTCATAATTATCCAACCGGTTTGTTAAGTGTTGTTGTAGAAATTTTTAATAGGCTATTCACGCCCCCTCTAGCCATTAGGATCTTTCAACCGCCGACTTCGACCGCGGCCGCCGTGCCTCCCACTCTCGTCAAGCCAGACTCGCCGTGTGGAGCCCTGAGGATCCCACGCCCACCACGCGCCACCGCTGTCGTCGGTCGCGCCACCACCGGCCTCGCCACCTGCAGCGGCCGGTCGTGCCACCGCCGGCCTAGATCGTCGACCTGACCCATGCCCATCGTCTGTTGTGACTCCGTCGACGTCCGCGGATCAGTCGTTGGAAAGGTAAAAATTATGAATATGCAATGTACCTACTTAGTTGGCATTTGGTATTTACTAGTTAATATAATGACTCAGGTAGTTGATTTAGTTAGTGATCTAGTGAGATATATATGTAGACAGATAGAAACATAGATACATAGGTACATAGATATAGTTAGATAGCTACTTAGATATGTAGTTACATATTTAGTTAATTAAATATGATCTAGTTATTTAGTGAGTACACTGTATATATATATATACGTAGTTATTATCTTATTTACTTAGTTTGTAGTTAGAAAGTATTTGTTAGGTACTATCTATCATCTAATTTAGACTAAAGGACATGTGTTTCATTACGTGTTTGAATTAGATGGACAACCTAGTGACCATATATCATAGAGGCACCGTTGAAAGCGATTGCTATGGATATGTTGAGTTTGTTGATATGCAAAGCGTGCCTGTGCTATTCAATGATAGACCTTCATTTAGTGAGATGGTTGCAAGGGCTCAGAAGGAGCTGCATTGCCTTGGAGATGATGACATTGCAGTTGATGGTGTACTGCACCTAGGTTCTTCTCTCAATATCTTCAGGCGAATGATCTCAATTAGTTGTGCGGATCAGTGTGAGAACTATGTGAGATCGGCTATGAAGAGCCAGCTACAATGTTTGGATGTGGTGTGTGTCGGGTGTTAGTTGATCCCATCCCTCATGGGTTTTCCCCAGCAATGAATCAGCAGGCATACATCGATCCTCTTATTACGGAACCTTATATGCATGTGGATATTGCACCTACGGTTCCCGATACTCAATCTGCCTCCAATGTGGTAGTTGGAGATGGTTGTCAGACTCATGTTTCTATGGTAGATCCTCCTCATGAGATTCCTTTGACATAGAATCATCCGAGTAAGTGTCTTAATCGCATGGTTTTTGGGAGCTTATCCCGTTCCTTACATCTATGTGTTTGTTGTTTGATTTAATTATCTAAGGCATGTTAGGTTTAGTCGAAGGAAACTCTGTACCTAGGTTTGGTATATGTTCTCACATGCTATTTCATGTGTTTCGTGTGTTAAATTATATAATGTCGTACATCGTTAGGTTTTATTTGCAGCACGTGTTCACATTTCAATACGTCCGTAACATTAAGCGGAATATTGAGACTATAAATAATAAAAACAACCATATAATAAAAAGTTCAATACTATGCCACATTAAACAACATAATAATACTAGAAGTACGTGCCGACAGTAGACATAAGGGCAAATGCACTTCCAAAATCCTTAGTCTGAAACAACTGAGTAAGCAACTCATCATCCGAGTACCAGTCCTCTACTATAACCCTGTTGCTATGGCTAGGCTCACCTGTGTTGCTCTGACCTACCTATCGCCTGTAGTAAGCGGTCTCCACTTCATCTGCCACCGCTGCGGCCTAAGTGAAGAATGCGTCATCATCGTCCTCCGCCTGTAAGCCCGCCTCTGCTAGACCGATGAGCTCGCTTAGTCTGTTAGTGTCTTCCTCAGCCTTCTCCGCCTGCAATCCCACCTCTGCTAGAGCGATGAGCTCGCTCAGTCTACCAGTATCGTCCTCAACCTCCTGTGCCTGTAAGCCCGCCTCTGCTAGAGCAATGAGCTCATTCAGTCTGCCAGTGTCGTCCTCATCCTCATCCCCCTCATTAGACAACACAATCGCTGATTGAACGGTACGACCAACTCGCGATCTATGCTCATCTAACGTCTTCTCCTCATACCTTACACGAGCCAGCTCTACGGCATGTTCCTCGCTGTAACCAATCCCTTCATGTATGAAATGCAATCAGTTAGCAACACGATTATATAAAATCAGGCAACGAAAAAAATGCTTTCAACCACCCACTGGCACATAATACAACAATATGATCGTTCAAGACCTGTATCTGTACTCTTGTCTTCTCCCCTGCCTCATTCCTTGCCCTCTCCTCCTCTAACGTCATCCGTCTCTCCAATCCCCATTTGTTAAGCCCAACATTGATCGGGTTACAAATATCGCGTTGTCTAGCAAACTCACGCATCTTTTCTTTATGATGTTTAACGAATAGGTTGACGTAGTCAGGTCCATATCTCCTCTTTCGTGCAATTACTTGCCTCTTCTTCAGTTCATTCAAGAACTTAGCTTGACCATCATAATATTTCCACCTGCATTTCCTAGTGCTTTGTTCAAACGAAAAATTATATCATATATGTCTTAGCAAAAGAAAAAAAAATACGATTTCATGTTTACCACAAAAATAACCAACCTCATCATACTCAACCATATGGCCGCAATAATGGCCTATTCCAAGCTTCGAAAGGACTAGGCCATAGTTGGATTTAACACCACATTCGCATATGACAGGAGGTGCTTTGTAAATTACTCTTTTTTTTCCTTAACCTTTCGCGGTTCTTCCGGCCATTGGTCCTTAGGACCATACAACCACTCTTTGAAATGACACTTCGCCGTTGAAAACACCTAAATAAGTAGACAATAGTATATGAACACATATAGCTCAATATTTCAACACATACACTTTGTACTTATTTAATGCTTGTTTGGACACATAAACTCCAACATATTCTCAGGGTTTATCATAGCTCGATCTCCACAATGGCATAGAGGAGGTTTCTCGAGTCGTCTAACTACGGCTAGGTGCTTCTCCTTAGCCGTCATTGGCGGAGGGTTAGGGGGGTGGAACCCACCGCTTGAAGTGCTCACGTGGATCTCTCCCTCTAAACCAATCGTCGAAAAGGAGGTAACTAGGATCAAACTTGTCTGCACCGTCGATCTACTGAAAGAAAAAGCACCTCTCATGCTACTAGACAACGAGATTCCAACAAAATATTAGTACCATACTTACACAAATAAATAAAAAGGATAGTGAAAACAATTTCTTACATTAAAATGACTACATGTGTAGAAGCAACGTGCCACTGTGTCTGGATGTTTCGATTAAAAAATATGGGCCGGAAAACCACAGTCACAATTAGGGATAGGGAGGTCAGGAGGGACGGGGACATCTTTGCTAGACGTGTCGGAGTATAATTCTCGAGGACGACACCGTTTTCGTCAAAACTCCTCCCAAAACATTTCTTGCATCCAACAAAACGGATGTAATTTAACAAACATAAATCAAAACATCACAAATAAACGCCAATGAGAACCATAACTACAATACAACCAATTTCTTCCTAAGAACCAAAAGCAGTTAACATTAAACCCTAAACCTAGGGTTTTTCATTTGATGCACAGCAATGAATCCATAACATAACTACATGTGCCTAGGTTTGCTAGCTTTTCCACGCCTTAGCATCATCCTACGTTTGTATAATACATATATTGAGGGATAGAATGAAACCCTAAGAGATGACGATTATTACGTTAAAAAATCCAACTAATATATATCGAATCGATACGAAAAAAATTAGGAGATGAGCGAGGATACCTTGCTCTCGAAGATCTATGGATCAAATCAAAGTTTTCAAGGTCCGATATACCAATTCGTGAGGTAGGGTGAAGTGTGGAGAGAAAAAATCCGAGAGGGAAGAGAAAGAAGAGGAAGAACGCTCGGACACGAAGCTTGGGTTGGGTTAAATGGCAGGGAACTCGGCGCTAGTTACTTTGACGCCGAGCTCGGCGCCAAGATCTACGGCGCCGAGCTCCCTGCTACGTCACCTTCCACGTTCGCGTCGAGCCCAGAAGCTAACGCTGAAACGTGTTAGCTCGGCACCAACGTCAATGACGCCGAGCTAAGGATCTATATTCTAAAAATCTTTTCTCCAGAGATCTATTTATGAGAAACTAAAAAAAAAGACTAAAATGTAAAAAATTCGGGCAAAACGGCGTCACGGCAGGAATACGTGTACAACGTTTTATTCCACTCCGGGACACAGGGAGGGGAAGCCTTCCGGGCCGCGGCTGAGGGCACACGGCAGTCACGAACCCGTGCACAGCAAGCGAAAGCGAAGCGAGAGCAAAGCCCTCCCCGGCTCGGCTCCCACCCCCGAACGAAATCGAAACGACTGCTCCCCTCCCGTCCCCGCGGCCAAACCCACGACCAACGTCTCCGATCCGATCCAGGCCGCCATGGATTTCTTCAAGTCCATCCTCGCCGAGCCCGATCCGGACCCGGCGTCCCCGCCGCCCGAGCAGGAGCCGGAGCCGGAACCCGCTGGATCCGCCTCCTCCTCCAGCGGCGGCGGCGGCGGGTGGGGCTTTGGCGGCCTGCTCAAGACGCTCACCTCGCAGTCCGAGACCGTGCTGGAGGCCTACCGCCGCGACCTTGCCGAGTTCGGCACCGGCCTGCGCCGCGAGACCGAGGTGCTCCGCGAGGCCGCCGCCCGGGCCGCGCGGGACCTGCCGTCCTCCGCGCACGCGCTCGACGGGCTCGCCGACATCGTCACGCAGGGCAAGGATGCGCTCTCCCAGGCCGCCGCCGCTTCCGCCGGGCCCCAGGCCTCCGACGGCGGCGGCGGCGACTCCGACCTCAGCTCCGCGTCCGGGGCCCACGTCCGGTACAGCCGCTTCGAGGCGCAGCTGCGCGCGCTCCAGGCGGATCCGGCCACGTTCACGTCCGATCCCGAGGACGCCGAGGACTACGCCGCGTGGAGCGAGGGGTTTAGCCTGGACGAGAGGGAGGAGGAGATCGAGGCCCTGTGCTACGACAGCGACGCGCTGGAAGCCATGGCGGACAGGCTCGTCCCGGACGCCGTGCCCCGCGAGGTGTTCTGGGCGAGGTACTTTTACCGCGTCCATAAGCTGAAGCAGCAGGAGGACGCCAGGGCGAAGCTCGTGCAGCGTGTGATCGCGCAGGAGGAGGACGCGGACTTGAGCTGGGAGGTCGATGACGAGGAAGAGGAAGAGGAAGAGCAGCACAAAGACAGCACGGAGGAGCTAGCGGAAAGGAGGCAAGAGACGATCAAAGAAGAAGTCAGACAGGATGTGGCTGATAAAGAAAATGGGGAGAGAGTTGTAGAAGAGAGCAGAGTTGAGGCAGTGGAAGAAGTGCCTGATTTGGAGAAGGAAGAGAAGAATGCCGCCGAGCCACAGCCAGTTGTTCTCGGTAGCTCTTTGGTGGTAGTGGACAAGGAGGAGGAACGGCAGAATGCTGATGAGCCACAACCAGCGGTTCTCGGTAGCTCTTTGGTTGTGGTGGGCGAGGGTGAGAATGCAGAGCCCTCCAAGTCGAATGTCGAAGAATTGGGTGACAAGAAGGAAGGAGCAAAGCATGAGACGAGTGATTCGAGCAAGGACAGCAATTACTCCATAGTGTCTAGACAGCGAACGGCGGAGGAAGAGGATCTTGAATGGGATGAGATTGAGGATCTAGGAGAGCATGAAGAAAAGAAAGGCGGCACCCACACCTCAAGCTCTGCTCTGAAGGAGGAGCTGCGCAAGAGGCTGAGCGTTGCTGAAGATGATGAGGATTTAAGCTGGGATATCGAGGACGATGATGATAATGCTTGAATGCCAATGGTGGTATGGAAGTGTCAATTGTATTTCTACATTTCTTACCTTTCATTACTTGCACAAGATACTGTGATTTGGCCAATAATGATTGGTTAATTGTGATCCTTATGCTATGGACACGTGTGTACACTGTAAACTCTCTAGTTCGATGATATCAAGTGGCAATTGGCTAAGCGTCAATCTATTATGTTGTCTATGTGGTATTTATTTACTGTAAACATTATTTGACTTGCGTCACATGTTATAATGTTGTTTGTTTATTAATGTACATTTGCCACACCAGAATTTGGGACAGCGTTTGAACAATTTATATCAGAGCCACCATTGAGGACATTTCTTTCAGTAGTTGAGCTTTGTCAAGTTACTCCAGATAGTGGATGAGCATGATGAATGAATGCCTTGAGAGAACATTGATGGGTCAAATTGCCTTCACCGGTGAGTAGCAGGAACAACAAACATTGACATCTTCTGATTCATTCATTTAAAGGTTATGGAGAAGCTACATATGTTTTTGAAGGATTGTCTAGTACTCGGTGCTTTTTAACTGGGAATGTCTCTTTGCATATGCATCACCGTTTACCACTGTCACACTTCGCTTGCTTTTCGCTGCACCAGATTGGAAGGCCAGGGCATCACATTTGCCTATGATTTCTGCATATATATACAGTATAAAGACTAAGTCGATGTCTTTTTTCCTTCTGTCTTCTGCCTCAATTGCACTGGAAGTTCCAAGTTATTTGCTGCCTGGCCGAGTCACTGTTTAGTTCTTTTGCTTGATTGGTAATATTATGTGGAGAAAAAGAAGCACAGAAGGTAATCTTTCTCTCGAGAGCTTTACTCCTGTCTATCTGAATTTCATTCTCAGCACAGCAAACGGTCCTTTCGCTGGTCCTGCTGGTCTCTTTTCCTACCGGACGATGCTCCTGGACATCATATTTCTGACTACCGTTACGATCAATTCTTGGAATCCTTATATACTACCGGGAGCATCCACGTTTCTGACAAAATCCATCACACTGTTTTTTTTTTTTTTTTGATAACGACACTTGTTTTTATGCAGTTGATGTACAGTGTCACCATACCGTGTGCAGTTTTGTTTTTTTACCTTTCTTTCATTCTTTCTTTCTGTTTTCATGACGTGAACCGATCAGAGATTGCTAATGCTAATGATAGACGGTGTAGACAGATTGCTAATAATAACTTGGATAAAAGGTTTCTAAATATTCTGGAGATTTTTTTTTGAGGGGAATATTCTGGAAAATTTTCAAAGAGAAATGTCATGGCAATTCTTTTCTCAGTGAACTGGGCCATTTTGTCGGCCCAGTACGAGCCCATAAATGATTGGCCCACGGAGCGAATCCGCAAAAGCCGTGCCTCCCTGATTCGTTCCATTCCTTCGCCTCCGTCAGGTCAGGTCAGCCTCCCTCTCGCAGATCCCCACCCGCTCCGCCGCCGGCCATCGCGTCGCTCCCCTCGGCAGCCAGGTACGCGTCGGGAAGCTCTCTCCTTCCCTTTTCCATAAACCTAGCCCTCCGTCGCGCCGATTCGTCCCCGAATCAGGAGCGGGCGAAGGGTGGGTAGCTTACCTATTCTGATTTGGTGGCGCCGAATGCATCGCCTGCGTCGTTGGGGCCGTCCCTCCGTCGGATCTGCGGTGTCGCGTGCGCCTGCGTTTTTATCTCTTTTCCTGTCGATGTGACGGGCTTTTTACCCGCGATTTCGTGATGTCGTCTTCTCCGACTTGGGTGTTCGACTCCGATCTGCTGGCTGCTGCCTATCTGTATCTTACCTAGTCGAGCGATTGGATTAAGCGGTTCAAACTCTGGCTTGTTGAATTGTGCCGTGTGGTGTAATGGTTAGCTGTGTCTCTCGAATTGCTGCTACCTTGCGATATCAAGACATTGTTTAGGGTACTTTCGCAGTATTACTGATTGCGAAGAGATGTGAAATCATAGTTTTCCCCTGCGGAATGCATGGACCTAGACACCTAGTCTCTTGTCTTTTCATCCGGAGAATTGGTTGATGCTGAGGTTATGATTAGGAATAACGATTGTAGAGGTTTGCCTTTGAGAAATGGTTAATGTCTGCATAACATGCTTGCAAATTCTTTTAAAATATCGTCGAATGTGCGAGACTTTCTTGCAATGGAATTTTCTTACCATGCTTGGAAACTTTATTGATGCAAAATTTTGAATTTAATAAATATTTAATATTTAATTTTGTGCTACACTGTTCTGGTCATGTTCAACCAGGGCAGAGGACATTTTGGCCAAGGATTTGCCTTTCCCCCTTAACTCTGCCCTGAGTATGAGTGCTTTGAAGCCTGTACTAGACATTTTAGTTCTGGATGATCACTTGCACTACTTGTTTCTTTCCAGCTATCCAGTATAGATTAACCAGTCACTATATGATTAGACATGTGTTTAATTGCAAACCAAATTGTCTTGTAATGTTTCTAAAGGAACTCGTAAAAAAATGCTAGATTGAAGTATTTCTTGATTCTTTTTAGACAGAAGTGATTGGATTCTAGATTGCTATTTCCCCCCTGTTGTGATAGGTGAGCCAAACAACTAACTTACTCTGTGAGGGTTAAATGTGTTTAGGATTTTTAAAGTCAATTGTGCTTATTTTTTTTATGTTTACTGTTACAATCAGTGATTGCACCCTAAGTAACCATGAAAAGTACTCTATATCAGAAGATTAGTTCAAAAAGGCTTGTTCTCTCATTATGGTAGTGTAGGCTGTAAATTTATTCTCTTTTGATGCAGGATGACAGAAGCACCATTTCTGCCGCGTGAGAGGCTCTTCAAGCAGCAACATTACTTCCAGAACTTGACCAAGCACACCTACCTGAAAGGGCGCTTCGATGTGATCACCTCCGTTGCCATCCCCCTTGCACTTGCTGCCTCCAGCATGTTCATGATTGTAAGTTTGAACTTTCAACCTTAGAGATTATTACTTGTTTAACTTTCCTTTTTGTTGTTTCCTCTCACCTGGTGGTTTGTTTCCTGGTTTTACGAACAGGGGCGTGGAGTTTACAACATGTCTCATGGGATTGGGAAAAAGGAGTGACCTTCCACTGGTTAGCTAGTGTTTCTACTTGGCATGGAAGTCATACCATCCAGACTATGAAGTCTTCTTTGCTTGCAAAATAATACTGTCAAAGAACAAGTCGACTACATTTTCACATCATTTTTCTGTTTGTATTTGTGGATATGAAATGCCAGCAACTTGAAGTTCAGTATTGTCGCTGTTTTGGTTAATTACTCCATTCCTTTCGTCTTTTGTGTATCTTTTCAATTAAAGCTGGCCTTTTTTTTTCTCCTGGTGAGGTGTAATCATGTTACTCTGTTCATGAGCTGCTCCGCTCCACGTCATGCATAAATCTGGCTGAAGCATGCACGTAAGAGGTCTGTTGTGCGCAAAACTGTCAAACCAGGCGGAAAATGTTTTTTTTTTCTCTTTCACACGTAGGAGTACGTATAAGAAATCAAACCTATTCGTTTAGCGGCTTGATGTTTTTCCACCTCCACAGAAGAACAGCACTAGTCTTGCATATCAGGTTGACGACTGTCATCTTTGTTCCACCTCCACTGAAAAAGGACAGCACTAGTCTTGTAGTATATCCATTTATCGAGCTTATTTTATCCAAATGTAACTGTGGCCCTGTTCACATGCCCTTAAATTTGTTCACGTGTCCTTAAATTCGGTTTGATCCACTTCTTTTTTTATTCGGAAGAGTGTTTTCGTCTCACAAATTTCTCTAGAACCATACCATCCGAACGGGGCTATAACATAATAACTCAGCTTTTGGTTCTATTTTATCCTAATGTGATTGCAACGTAATAACTCAGTTTTTGGTTTTGGGAATTGGAATGGAAACGCAAGTACTTGCTACACAGGAATGCTTCGGGCAGGAATGAACTGTATGGGTAACTGCTGGTTCGAGGGAAGGAAAGACAAGTTACAGATAATTCTTGCATCACTACAAAACTACTCGATAGTTAGAATAATCTTGCACATGCGGATTAATACCACATCCAAAATCGAAAACACATTACACTTGGAAAGGACCACAACACTAAGAAAGTGAAAATAATCTTTAACCCATGCTTAGTCTCACAGACTACGGCCTTGTTTAGATTGCAAGTTTTTTCACTCTCTCTCCATCACATCAAATCTTTGGACACATGCATGGAGTATTAAATGTAGATAAAAAAATAACTAATTACACAGTTTGATTGTAAATTACGAGACGAATCTTTTGAGCCTAGTTAGGCTATGATTGGACAATAATTGTCAAATACAAACGAAAGTGCTACAGTGCCAAATACCGATTCCTAACCTCAATCTAATAAGGCCTACGTCAGATATTTAACAAGAAACGGGTGGGGGGCACTACTAACTGTTTACAAATATCTAGCCGACTACTAACCCGATGAATACAGACTAACCGGCAGAGTATTGGATGCATTGTCCACCTGAAACAAAAGGAAACGCAACACGAGTTAGCTTCATCTTACATGGGAAGAAACTTCATCTCGTTGTGTTCCATCTAGGCACAACCAACCAATTGCCGCACATACTTGTACTGCAGGATAAAAGTCTTGGTTTTCTAAAAAAAAAAGCATCGCAAATTTACAACCGCTTCTCAAAGAGCATATAATGGCTGGCAAATAAAACTGGTTCATATTTTACCAAAAGAAGGATAATCATAAATAAATACGTAGTACATAGTTAAATACAATGTTCTTGCATATAATGTGAAGTAACAGGTAAGAAATGTCGAGTATAATCATCCTTCAATACATCACATGGTTGCTCATAAAACTAGCAGCAAGTAATTATCTATTCTCACCTCATGTGCACATAACTTGATTGACATGGCAGAAACAAGCAGCAACAGACTAATAACTAGAGCAAACTAAATGTGGTAGCACGATCATGTTTTTTAGTACACAGTCAACTAAAGACGACATATGCAGAAAGGACGATCCACGAATGGTCCCAAACCCTATAGTATGCACACGTTGCACTCCTAGGAGAAGCAACCTGAAGGCTAACAGGCATAAACTCAAATTGAAACCAACAGAAACTAGCGTAAGCAGCTTAACAATCATATATACATATTCATCAGAAAGTTGAAACCTGCTGCAAATGCCAATGCTAGAATTAAAAAGAAAATATGCTAAATGACCTTTACAGCCTTAAATGAAGTGAGATGCATTGTATAAAGGATCAGAGGATCACATGGCATACCACTGAGCATCTGGAGTATGTAATCCTTCTTATAGATTTCTAGCCCTCCGTCGCGCCGATTCGTCCCCGAATCAGGAGCGGGCGAAGGGTGGGTAGCTTACCTATTCTGATTTGGTGGCGCCGAATGCATCGCCTGCGTCGTTGGGGCCGTCCCTCCGTCGGATCTGCGGTGTCGCGTGCGCCTGCGTTTTTATCTCTTTTCCTGTCGATGTGACGGGCTTTTTACCCGCGATTTCGTGATGTCGTCTTCTCTCGACTTGGGTGTTCGACTCCGATCTGCTGGCTGCTGCCTATCTGTATCTTACCTAGTCGAGCGATTGGATTAAGCGGTTCAAACTCTGGCTTGTTGAATTGTGCCGTGTGGTGTAATGGTTAGCTGTGTCTCTCGAATTGCTGCTACCTTGCGATATCAAGACATTGTTTAGGGTACTTTCGCAGTATTACTGATTGCGAAGAGATGTGAAATCATAGTTTTCCCCTGCGGAATGCATGGACCTAGACACCTAGTCTCTTGTCTTTTCATCCGGAGAATTGGTTGATGCTGAGGTTATGATTAGGAATAACGATTGTAGAGGTTTGCCTTTGAGAAATGGTTAATGTCTGCATAACATGCTTGCAAATTCTTTAAAATATCGTCGAATGTGCGAGACTTTCTTGCAATGGAATTTTCTTACCATGCTTGGAAACTTTATTGATGCAAAATTTTGAATTTAATAAATATTTAATATTTAATTTTGTGCTACACTGTTCTGGTCATGTTCAACCAGGGCAGAGGACATTTTGGCCAAGGATTTGCCTTTCCCCCTTAACTCTGCCCTGAGTATGAGTGCTTTGAAGCCTGTACTAGACATTTTAGTTCTGGATGATCACTTGCACTACTTGTTTCTTTCCAGCTATCCAGTATAGATTAACCAGTCACTATATGATTAGACATGTGTTTAATTGCAAACCAAATTGTCTTGTAATGTTTCTAAAGGAACTCGTAAAAAAATGGCTAGATTGAAGTATTTCTTGATTCTTTTTAGACAGAAGTGATTGGATTCTAGATTGCTATTTCCCCCCTGTTGTGATAGGTGAGGCCAAACACAACTTACTCTGTGAGGGTTAAATGTGTTTAGGATTTTTAAAGTCAATTGTGCTTATTTTTTTTATGTTTACTGTTACAATCAGTGATTGCACCCTAAGTAACCATGAAAAGTAATCTATATCAGAAGATTAGTTCAAAAAGGCTTGTTCTCTCATTATGGTAGTGTAGGCTGTAAATTTATTCTCTTTTGATGCAGGATGACAGAAGCACCATTTCTGCCGCGTGAGAGGCTCTTCAAAGCAGCAACATTACTTCCAGAACTTGACCAAGCACACCTACCTGAAAAGGGCGCTTCGATGTGATCACCTCCGTTGCCATCCCCCTTGCACTTGCTGCCTCCAGCATGTTCATGATTGTAAGTTTGAACTTTCACCTTAGAGATTATTACTTGTTTAACTTTCCTTTTTGGTTGTTCTTCCTCTCACCTGGTGGTTTGTTTCCTGGTTTTACGAACAGGGGCGTGGAGTTTACAACATGTCTCATGGGATTGGGGAAAAAGGAGTGACCTTCCACTGGTTAGCTAGTGTTTCTACTTGGCATGGAAGTCATACCATCCAGACTATGAAGTCTTCTTTGCTTGCAAAATAATACTGTCAAAGAACAAGTCGACTACATTTTTCACATCATTTTTCTGTTTGTATTTGTGGATATGAAATGCCAGCAACTTGAAGTTCAGTATTGTCGCTGTTTTGGTTAATTACTCCATTGCCTTTCGTCTTTTGTGTATCTTTTCAATTAAAGCTGGCCTTTTTTTTTCTCCTGGTGAGGTGTAATCATGTTACTCTGTTCATGAGCTGCTCCGCTCCACGTCATGCATAAATCTGGCTGAAGCATGCACGTAAGAGGTCTGTTGTGCGCAAAACTGTCAAACCAGGCGGAAAATTTTTTTTTTTCTCTTTCACACGTAGGAGTACGTATAAGAATCAAACCTATTCGTTTAGCGGCTTGATGTTTTTCCACCTCCACAGAAGAACAGCACTAGTCTTGCATATCAGGTTGACGACTGTCATCTTTGTTCCACCTCCACTGAAAAAGGACAGCACTAGTCTTGTAGTATATCCATTTATCGAGCTTATTTTATCCAAATGTAACTGTGGCCCTGTTCACATGCCCTTAAATTTGTTCACGTGTCCTTAAATTCGGTTTGATCCACTTCTTTTTTTATTCGGAAGAGTGTTTTCGTCTCACAAATTTCTCTAGAACCATACCATCCGAACGGGGCTATAACATAATAACTCAGCTTTTGGTTCTATTTTATCCTAATGTGATTGCAACGTAATAACTCAGTTTTTGGTTTTGGGAATTGGAATGGAAACGCAAGTACTTGCTACACAGGAATGCTTCGGGCAGGAATGAACTGTATGGGTAACTGCTGGTTCGAGGGAAGGAAGACAAGTTACAGATAATTCTTGCATCACTACAAAACTACTCGATAGTTAGAATAATCTTGCACATGCGGATTAATACCACATCCAAAATCGAAAACACATTACACTTGGAAGGACCACAACACTAAGAAAGTGAAAATAATCTTTAACCCATGCTTAGTCTCACAGACTACGGCCTTGTTTAGATTGCAAGTTTTTTCACTCTCTCTCCATCACATCAAATCTTTGGACACATGCATGGAGTATTAAATGTAGATAAAAAAAATAACTAATTACACAGTTTGATTGTAAATTACGAGACGAATCTTTTGAGCCTAGTTAGGCTATGATTGGACAATAATTGTCAAATACAAACGAAAGTGCTACAGTGCCAAATACCGATTCCTAACCTCAATCTAATAAGGCCTACGTCAGATATTTAACAAGAAACGGGTGGGGGGCACTACTAACTGTTTACAAATATCTAGCCGACTACTAACCCGATGAATACAGACTAACCGGCAGAGTATTGGATGCATTGTCCACCTGAAACAAAAGGAAACGCAACACGAGTTAGCTTCATCTTACATGGGAAGAAACTTCATCTCGTTGTGTTCCATCTAGGCACAACCAACCAATTGCCGCACATACTTGTACTGCAGGATAAAAGTCTTGGTTTTCTAAAAAAAAAAAGCATCGCAAATTTACAACCGCTTCTCAAAGAGCATATAATGGCTGGCAAATAAAACTGGTTCATATTTTACCAAAAGAAGGATAATCATAAATAAATACGTAGTACATAGTTAAATACAATGTTCTTGCATATAATGTGAAGTAACAGGTAAGAAATGTCGAGTATAATCATCCTTCAATACATCACATGGTTGCTCATAAAACTAGCAGCAAGTAATTATCTATTCTCACCTCATGTGCACATAACTTGATTGACATGGCAGAAACAAGCAGCAACAGACTAATAACTAGAGCAAACTAAATGTGGTAGCACGATCATGTTTTTTAGTACACAGTCAACTAAAGACGACATATGCAGAAAGGACGATCCACGAATGGTCCCAAACCCTATAGTATGCACACGTTGCACTCCTAGGAGAAGCAACCTGAAGGCTAACAGGCATAAACTCAAATTGAAACCAACAGAAACTAGCGTAAGCAGCTTAACAATCATATATACATATTCATCAGAAAGTTGAAACCTGCTGCAAATGCCAATGCTAGAATTAAAAAGAAAATATGCTAAATGACCTTTACAGCCTTAAATGAAGTGAGATGCATTGTATAAAGGATCAGAGGATCACATGGCATACCACTGAGCATCTGGAGTATGTAATCCTTCTTATAGATTTCTGGCAGTGCTAGAAACATGTCCATTTGGTTTGGTTCCTTTGCGAAAATGCTTGCGGTGGTTACCACTTCAGTTCCACTAAACCCAAGCTTCAGTACTTCAGCGATGGCTGTTACTTTGGCCTTCCTCTGGGGCTCTTCACACATTGACCTCTCTTGCATTTCAGTATCATACTCCACAGTTGCTATCACCTTGCCATTCTGCGTAATACTTTGAAAATGATCAAGAGCGTCCTTGAACTGTTCAATTACTGTTGTCGAGGTGTTGACATGCTGAACAACACTCTGAAAACGACTGTGTGCATCATTGAACACAACGAGAACGGCGGGGGGGGGGGGGGGGGGGGGGGGGGGGGGGGGGCGCGTTCGGGACGTCGGAGCACCGAGCGTCGCCTCACGAACGAACGCCCGCCCGGAGGAGGCGAGGACGGCGGCGGCGAGCGGGGAGTGCAGGATTGGGAATGGGAATCTGGCGGAGGGCATTACGGGATTAGGGGAGCTCTGCTCGGCTCGGCTGGATCCTGAGATTGCGATTCCCGCTAGGGCGGACGTCTTCGTTTCAGGGAATGGGTATGGCGTCCTTTTGGATTAGGATTAGGACTTGACTCCCAGGTGATAATAGCCATGTTATCCAAAAAAAAAAAACCCCGGGTTGCGGGCGTAGAAAGAATCAGCAGGAGAGGCGGGCACCAAAAGATGGCACCTCATGACCCCACTCCAAACTCAAACATTCCTCAAATTTTGTTTTATTTAAAGCTTGATCGAATATTTAGAAAACAGTATCCATATTCATGGGCCAAATATACATGTGATATACAATGAATATAATAACAATTGATTAAACTTAAAACAGTTTGACTCAGTATAATAGAACAAGGAGAGTATCATTTTTCCACCACATATCCGGGTGGGTATCTATATCGAGGAAACCCTCATATGATTTTTCTTGTTGATTTTCAGTCAAATTACATTACCTTCTGAGGACATATCTTATATGAATGCCTATACATTGTGCTGTGTTTTTTCACACTGGACCAGTGATTGTTTATGTTCCTTAGTCGAAGAAGCTGAAAATTAGTGGTTTTGTGGGAATCCGAAATACTCTCTCGACCTCTACGGGGCCTATATGGCTGGAATCTGATTGCCTGGCTACAGTAAGGCACTCAATTGCAATATTCCAAATTGATCCCCTAGTTGCATCATCATTGAACAGGCAAAAGAAATGTTGAGACTTTTTTAAGACTTCAAAGTCAAAGGTCATAGGAGTGCTAATGGAGTGGCTCATGCTTTAGGAAAATTTAGCAGGAGAGTATTTTCTTCTTGTTTTCTGTTGGCACGACACTAAAAATGTTACGTAACGCTACAATGCAGTTTTCTAGTTATTACTATACGACCTCTCATCTAATTATTGAATGCACAATGAAAATCATTAAAACTTTTGAAAGCATTACAAAAACTATTGATACTTTTAATGAAAATGGTACATACAAAATATATTTCTTTGTATATCACAAACGGACAAAGAAAGTAAGCAAAGATATTTTGAGGATCATCCTTGCAGGTGTGCCAGCATGCTATGGGTCATGGGCCGAAGCAAAGACTTGTCGTGCCTTGTGTTCATAGAGGTCACGATCCAAAGCAGTATGAAACACGAGTGTCGGGCCAGCACCACATAACCCAAGTCCCACCTCTAGCTACGCCTTCTTACCTTGTTGTCGTGCATTAGCTAGTTATTGTTAGGCTAGTTGTGGAGTTTCATGGAAGTTTTATGGATATTACATGAGTTGACATGGCATATTATAGACGAAGAGAGATATGATGAAAGTCTCATGAGATAAAATGAGTCTTACAGGGTGAAACTTGTCTGTTTCGACACACAAGAGTCTTGGAAACTGAAACATGAAACTCCCACTAAAACTGGCCTTATGACTCCTACCCGGGTCCTGTCTCACGTGGCACTCTGCTACTCGCGGCGGGTAAACTTTTTTAGATTGAGACGGATGGTAACCTGATAGCATTCCCACAACAAGAAAGTTTTTATCCCTAATGACTATAGTTAAGTTTGCTAAAATTGATAAGACTTCAGTAAAATTTTCTCTTGAACTTATTACATACTATATCAGAGCTACATATCATTATATTAAAAAAAATGGTAGAAAACTCTTACAAATACACACACCCACACACACCATTAGAGCTATATACTCCTTTTTTTTTATATCGGAGTAACTCCAAGGCCAATATGATTTCCTTTTGTTTCTTTTGCACGTGTTTAGTCAGCGATTTAGCAATTTAGAAAAGTGAAACAATTTTGCACTCCCTCCTTTTATTTTTGTAATTATAAAACACGCAAACAATGTAAGATTCAAACATTAATCTTTGACTGACACTCAATCTAAGTATCAGATTCATATTTGGAAAACAATTTTATATAATGTTATACTTAGTCATAAACATTATAAGATACTCCGAGATACTAATAGTCAAAATAGAAAAGTTGAAGACGGCGACAGGTCCAATGACGCCTTACAAG
This sequence comes from Miscanthus floridulus, assembly GCF_019320115.1. Classification (NCBI taxonomy): domain Eukaryota; kingdom Viridiplantae; phylum Streptophyta; class Magnoliopsida; order Poales; family Poaceae; genus Miscanthus; species Miscanthus floridulus. Next base: position 144,972,024 of record NC_089582.1, read on the forward strand.
AAACTTAGGGACTACGCACAATTAGGGGAACGCACAATTACCCGGCCAAAAGGCAATAACCACCCAGTTCATAATTTCGTTCACTGAAAGTCAGCCTAGTGTCATACCTTATTGCACGTCTGTAAATCAGCACAGAACATGCATGGAGAGAAAACTAATGTGTCAACATGGAGTTTCACATACAGTACAGGTTACAAAATGAGCCTTAAAATATACAACTTATTACAAATCTTCTGTTTCCTATGATCCTGCCAAATACAACCGGGCACAAAAGAAACCCCCAAGAGACGCCTCTCATTCCCATTCGCCAGAAAAAATCGATTATCACAACTAAACGAGCTGATTTTGTTATTCCTTGGAACAAATTCCCATCGGGCAACAATAAATATTACCAGCATCAGTGTTGTCAATAAGCAAGCTGCTAGCCTACGTGCATTTACACAAGAGCGTCCTGTACACAGTTGTAGTACATTACAGGCAAGAGCACCCAATGGCACTATCTAGAGAGTATCTTAAATGCCAATTATGAGCTTGCAACTTGTCATCACTCGAAAGCAAACTCCTTGAAGATGCTTCGCCCCAGTATTGCAGTTCATGTCGTTGGTTGACAGCAGCCAGCACTTCCAATAATCAATTGGTTTCAGAAGCAGTGCACGTGGTGGTACCATGCCAGTTTTTTTGCATTATATATATCACCGTCAATGGCGGAATGTTCTAACAGCTTGGTCAATTCTTCTCCGGCAAAGTGGGCAGTTTGTCAAATGTGAAGAGCATGCCATACAGCAACACATGTGACCGCACCTGTGTAATTATTAGATTAATTACCAAGTCACTTCAAAATCCAAACAGAAACTTTCAGTGGCGACAACAATGATAGCAAGGATTAAAATTATGAGCGAAATTTGCATATCTGCAGTTCGACTATTTTCTCAGGCTTCTTGGTGAAGCATTGTGCGAAATAATGCTTATTTAGTCTTTTTTAACCCTTTAGACCCTGTTTGGATGCAACAAACTTTATGGTTTTGAATACCATGGTATTGCTAAAAACTGTAGTTTTTTTTCGAGTTTTTAAAACTCCACTCTAGGCCTCTTTTTTGTAAACCATGGTTTCGCAGATCAATGGGTTCTAAAATTACAGTTTCTCAATACTACAACATCCAAAGAAGGCCTTAGCAGTACTCAAGTTTTGTCAAGTTATGAGGCAAGCTGTTATTAAGAAAAAAATTTAAAACTACTAGTAAACAGGAAACAGGACAACCATAATGTTGCCTAGTATATTTGGAATTATGGAAAAGGAAACGGAAATAGAAAAATAGAGGAAATCAAGCTGCTTCATTCTCAACAAAGAACATTCATGCTCTGGAAAACATACAACACTTACGGCACAAAAACAGCATTGTACTCTTGCTCAAGGCATATGACACATATGTCCAACACTAATTGGTCTTTTTTACTGTTAGGCTCTGTGTCCGATGAACCATTGCTCCCTGAACAAAATAATACAAGATAATAATTAAACATGACAATTACTAATAATACAACATATCAATATATAAGGAAATCACCTTCAGCTTCTCTAGCTTGTCTTTGTGCTGCTGCATTAAGAACCCTATATGGATAAAATAGTATCAAAATCTTCTGTGCTCACAAAAGCCTTAGTATGCAAATACATGCATTAGCATTAGTCTGTGGTAACAGTAACACTAAACACAAACAGAATCTATTAGCACTGGTATTAGATACCAGGCTTAAGGGATGCAGATTCAATAACGTAGCTCTGGTAAGTCACCACGTGACTTAGCATCCATCCCCAACACCCGTTTCCTATCCAATGGCTTGCTCCCAGTCGATTATCGTCCTCTATCTCCCCTTCCAGACTTAGCATTTTCAACAGAAAGAGGCCTGGTGGCATGCCCCAGGTGAGGTGGAGCTCCGCACTTCTGCTATCTGCTTGGCCTTGCCTCGGCACTGGCACCATCAGCTGGAGACAACGATGCATTCGGGGACAACAGACCTCGCTGCCATCATCTCTGCTATCGTGACCACACAAAAGGGCTTCACTTGCGATGGGCAACTGGTGGACAGCTAGTGCGCCTCTGCGGTGCAATGGGCACATGAACACGTGAAGCAGGTGTGGTCAAGCACCATCACCACGTCCTCGCGCTACCGTGGAAACTACCTCGGTGCCCATGTAGCCACACTTGTCATAGTCTGTCGACACATGTTTGACGCAAGTGCCAATCACCATCAGGCCGAAAAAGGGCCCAGCCATGGATGTAGAACAAGTCCTCATGCTTCACCAAACCGTTTGTCCGCGTAGGCCATGAAGCAGCCGATGTTGGAGAAGCAAAGGCCTCGTTGGGTCCGGCCCTGCAGGATACCGCAGTGGCACCACTCTGCGGAGTCCCGACCCTTCTCCAACATCCTTTGGAATGACATGGGAATCTAGGCGGCTGCCCAGCCGTCAATATCCTCTGGCGTGGCGCGGGAATCCTCTGTGGAGGCCTGGCCCTTCTCCGTATTCTCCGAGTCCGCGCACGTAGGGATGGACACAAGAGTCTGCTTCCACGGCCTCATCTTAATCTCGCTAGCGCTCATCCTTTCCTCGGCGGCTACCTTGCGCCCTGGCGGTGGCTTGCTTGCTTCTCATCAATGGCGTTCTGACGACTGCCTGCCCTCCTCCCTCTCCCTCTGGGGGCGGAGCGAGAACCACCAGCTCTTCCAGTCCGATGCAGTGCACAGGGTGTTGAGAAAGGCTCGCGGCCTGTCATTCACGGGTGAAAAGCCAAATCCAAGGATGAAATCGCTAGCAGCCTTTGGACTATCATTGGACGGTGGATATGGCAGGGTAAGTCCCGGCGTTACTTGCAAGAGGCAAGTCACCGAATCTGTGTCCAGGCTTAAGAACATACGACGTATTCACCCAATCACCCATCCTTTCCAATTTCATGCGACGTCTACAAAAGTTTTAAATTAGCTACAGGTTGCACATGTGTCAATAGAAAGGCATACAAAGATTACAAAGTTACACAATAAATTGTAGTAGTGCAAGTCATTTACATTCTATCATGGGCTCATGGCCAGAACAGAAAGATAAACCTCTTTAAAAACCCGAACACTTAAACCTTAAAGAATGCTACTACATTTCATTTGGATTTGAATGTTCTAGAAGGAAGTGACGTAAGGAGTTAGGCACCTTTTTTGCAGTTCATGTCGGAGCTTTCTTTCTAGAAAATGTTGTATTGCACGCTTTGCAAGAAGGAAGACACCAAATGTTGCAAAGCCCATTGAAGCAAGGCGGTATAACCTGTCACAAACATGCTACTAGCATAAGATACCCTAACTAAGAACAAAAGAAAATGTTCTAACAATTTTTCCTACTTGGCCCATTTTCCAAGATTCATAATAAGTTGATCAATGCTTTTTGGTGATACATAAAAGGGTCCTTTATGTGGTCGCTGAATTCGAATAGTTCCAACATCATCTTTAATGGCCTGTTCATGCAATATAAGAACAAAGAACAAAAGGAAGAGACAAATATACATTAGACATGTCAACAAAGACTAATGCAACACAGCACAGACCAATGAATAATAGAAATAATACCTCACCAACAACCGTCAATGAGGTTCCGGTTGGAAGAACCCTTTCAGTTCGCTTTACTCCCAGCATCTATATAGATAATTGCTTAATCACTGTCTGTGTTTCCATAAGTATTGGCACTGTTGAAGATGTGATTAGACAAACCTTCAACCCTTGTAAATAATCTAGAGTTCCACGTACAAGAGTCCTCCCTGACTCCTCAAAAACCTCACTAGCAACAGTTAAAATTAAACCAGCTGCAGAATGAGCACCGACCACATATACGCGTCCAGTTCCATCATCCTAGTGATTGTTTAAAGGTTAGAGAAGCTTCCCAGTTGCAAACTGCAAATAAAAATTATTAGAAATGATATCATTTTTTTTGCATGAAGGGATCCATATAGCAAATCTGGAATAGCCATGTTCATTTTCATCCTGAGCTGTAGCTTGATAAACGTTTAAATACCCATTGGCATATCCAATGCTTAGAATTATCATTCATTTGGGACAAGAAGCTCATGTACGATATCAACACTGCCTAAGCTAGGGGCTAATTTAAGGTGTAAGCCTGGCCAGCCAGAGCTAGCAAGGCTGGGCTTTGGAGCTTATAAGCTGAGTTTATCCACACAACAAGCGAAATCAGTAAGCTTGCCAAGAAAAGACCATAAGCTTAGTTGTAAACCCAAGTTTGCATAAATTAGCATATTGACAGTAGTGATAGTTCGAGCCCAGGCTAAATTGGAAGTCTTATATTTGAAAAAGCAAAGCAAATCACAGCATAATAGCTACAGCAGTTAGTTACCAGATACCATGGAACCTCTTTGCTAACAGAAAGCATCACTGCAGAATCTTGAATCCAGGATCCAGCATCGTTGTGCTTCAGGAAGTGTTGTTCTGCCTACAAAGAGAAAGGTTAAGCAGAAATAGAAATACTATATTAATTGCATCACATTACACATCGTAATAATAACAAAATAATGAATGAAATCAGTAGTTACCGTTTCCTCAACGATTACACCTCTCATGCCGCTTTGTTGGCATATAAGTGGTGTGTCTGAACCAACTCTCCCAGAGACAGCAACTACAAGAGGTAGGACTTTACTTGCAGTGTCCAAGATAGCAGCTGTTGAAGACAGTGCACACATGTCAAAATTTTTTTATCATCCATATACTCAAACAACTGAGATGGTTTGAACATGTGCAACGGAGACCTCCAGAGGCACCGGTGCGTAGTGGAATCCTAAGCCAGGATAGTAACGTGAAGAGAGGCAGAGGAAGACCGAAGTTGACTTGGGTAGAGGCAATAAAAGGAGACTTGAAATGATGAAATATACCCAAAGACTTAGCCTTAGATAGGAGTGCTTGGAAAACAGCTATTCACAACTCTAGCCTACCCCAACTTGTTTGGGACTTAAAGGCTTTGTTGTTGTTGTTGATACTCAAACAATTAAAATGACCGATAAATTCTGTACAAAATATACACCTAAACTGAAGTTCTTTTATAGATTCTTATAAGCAACCAAAACACAACAAGACTACAGTTCTCTATCTTGATTGTATACTGAGAAAATCTGCAAAAGCTTTAATTGGCAAATATGAACCCCAGTTGAGAAACTTATCCTGTTTGCACTTTTACCGAGAGCATAGGTTAGTATCCACCCATTAGGAGGTCTTAGCGACACACACTAAAACCAACATATATGCCTAAATATAGAGTGAAATGACTGGAGAAACAATCAAGCAAGCATATCAAAGTGAACAGTCAATTTTTTTGACAACCGTGTATATAGATCATAAAATGACAAGTCAGGTCAGTGTAAACCTGATACAATTCTACCAGGGAACAAAACCATATGACAACACCCTAGTGGAGTAGTGGTAACCTAAGAATCAGGAGTAGTAATCTAAGATCATTTCAACAGATATGTAGAATAAAAAAGTACCACCGTTCGCTTCGCTGAAAAAGCTCATCTGACTTTTTCTTTCACATATACACACTTCGGTTTCACTATCATTTGTATCATACAGAATAACAGAATAGATGAAATCAAACAATGAACCTTCGCAAAGGCTGAATACACTACTAACTATTAATTAACCACAAATAGACTAGCCAAACCCTAGCCCGTCACAAACTGACCTAAATCCTTCATGCTGCCAGCCCTCGCCACCGACCGCAGCACCTCTGCATCCCTGAGCACCAAACAGACAAAATAAAAATAGCATGAATGTCGCTGAAATCGCACCGAAAAAGAAAGAAAAAAAATTAACACGCGAGGGATCGGTACCTTCCGCTGCTCCTGCCGAGGAGATACAGCGCCGCAGCGCTGAGGTAACACCCCACGCCGCCCCACGGGATCATCATCTCGCGGCGGATCGCGCACGAGAATCGCGGCGTGCGAATGGAGGCGGAGATTTGCGCGCCGAATTATTATTTTTCCTTCCCCCTTCCTACGTCAGGGAGCGCGGGGAGGGAGGGAGGGAGAGGAAGGGGGCGGAGGGGCAAAGCAAGGGACTGGATACGGATACCTACCAGAAGCGGAAACGCACGCCGCGTCATCCAGGGGGAGTGGGTCCACACTGTCAGATTCGCTGACTAGTGGGGTCTGCAGTGGCCACCCCCTACTCCAGTGACAGGAGGCTGCGTTGGTCCCACAGGAAATGTGGGGAGCGCGAGCTCTGTCGCTGTGACGTGGGGACAGGCCGCCAGGCCAACTCTACTAGCTCTCTCACTGCGTGAGGGTCCCGCAGCAATCACAGAGAGAAGCAGGGGTACCTAGGGTTTTAGAGCAAGGGGGTTCTCCGCGGCGGCGACGGCGAGCCATGGAGAACTCGAAGCTCTCGTCGGCGCTCTTCGCCGGGACCCACTTTGACCGCAAGCGCTTCGCCGCCGACTTCGCCCGGTTCCGTAAAGGCCCGGCTCTCCCATCCGCCGCCGCCCACTCCGCGCCGTCCCCGGAGAAGAAGCGGAAGCGCAAGAGCGGCAAGGCAAAGGCGAAGAAGAATAAGAAGAAGCGAGCCGAAGATGCGGCCGCCGCCTCGTCGGGTGTGGCTATCTACCGGTTGGTTGGCTTGCCGCTTGGTTAATGATTGCGTTGGTAACTCAATCCTGCCGCGTGTGCTGTGCTCTGCAGATGTCGTGGAGGGGTTCAGCGTTTTCAAGGGATTGGCGAATAATAATGCGGAGCTGCGTTCTGAGAAGGTGGATATGAGGAAGGATGAGGATTCGGTGGCTGTGAGGCGGCGGAAGGAGATTGAGAGGGAAATCGAGGTAATTGAAATTCTTCAATGCACTGGTGTCGCTGTATTACATGACATGATTATCCCATTCATGTAAGCAAGTGGCCAGTTTTTGTTGACCTGGATTATCACTCATGAAGATTTGATTATTAAAAGCCTGCGTGTCCTAAAATTTGCGGAGTGGCCCCTTCAGTAGCCTGCTTGAATTGACGGTAGTGCCAGAGATTACAGCTAGATGTATTATGTTTGCAATTGCAATTTCCAAAGTTTTTTTGTTATCACTGTTTCATCTGGATGGCAGAAGGCTGGAGTTTTATTGGTTTGATTTTGCTTTTCCCTTTGCAGAGGGCCGCAGTTCTTCGTAAGAGGTTTGACATCCACATTGCCGGGCAAAATGCTCCAGCACCACTTGAGAGCTTTGAAGAATTGATTTCAAGGTTAGGATTTTCTACCATAATAGATCAACTTCAGATTATGGTTATAATGGAATCATTTGAGGCGGTTAAGTTGACTTCATTTTTGCACTAGGTATGGTTGTGATTCGTATTTGGTTGGGAACTTGTCAAAACTTGGTTTTCAAGAACCTACACCAATTCAAAGGCAGGCCGTGCCCATTCTTCTTTCGGTGAGTGAGTTTGAACTCTCTGGATTTAATACTCTTGCCTGGGAAACTCTTATAATTGTTTAAGCCCTTAGGGTGATTTATCTTGCATTCCTTACTTTCAGGGTAGGGAATGCTTTGCGTGTGCACCTACTGGTTCTGGCAAGACACTGGCTTTCTTGTTTCCACTTCTTATGAAAATTAAGGTATGTCTTTATAGTATTGCACTATAGTGTTCAGATTGGTCGATATGACTCTTGATGAGTTTTGTTCTAATAGCCAGGATCAAAAGGTGGTGTTAAAGCCGTGATTCTTTGCCCAACAAGGGAATTGGCTGCACAAACTGTGAGAGAATGCAAGAAGTTGGTTAAGGGGAGGAAGTACTATATTAAATTGATGACCAAAGAACTATCCAAATCAGGGAATTTCAAGGATATGCACTGTGATATCCTTGTTTCCACCCCTCTTCGTTTGGACCATGCTGTAAAGAAAAGAGACCTTGATTTAAGTAGGTATGTGAGCATGACTTTGAATCCTTTGCTGTTTTGTTTTCCACTGGTTTTGGTTCATAAGCAATGTATTGATGGCCACTTCTGGCAGGTTGTTTTGGTTTATGTTTAATTGTTTGAATCATGGCTGAAACATGGTGTTCCATTTTCTAACATTATTTTAAAAACAGATTATTGCACACTTGTGCAGTTTGTAGCATTTCATCAAAAAAAAAAAAAAAAAAACTTGTAGGAGGCTACAATTCTTCATGTGTCATTCAGGAAATAGAGTTCTGTTTGTTAGAAATAGTACAAAGCCTGTGATTCCTTTATTCTTATTTATTTAATTTAGGAATCATAATTTCGAAAGATCAGTTAAGGCTACCCTTGTTCTGTTTTCCAACTCACCTGTGTTTTCTTGTTATTTAAGGATGAACTAGTGAATTGTTTCTTTCCGCATTGTAAAGCATAATCTGAATAACAGAACCTCCTTTGCAGTGTGGAATACCTTGTCTTGGATGAATCTGATAAACTTTTTGAGCTTGGATTTGTTGAAGTGGTTGATTCAGTTGTTGAAGCCTGTTCCAATCCTTCAATAATTCGGTGTCTGTTCAGTGCCACTTTGCCCGATTCAATTGAGGCTCTTGCAGGCACTATAATGCATGATGCCATTCGAGTCATTGTCGGCAGAAAGTGAGTTTCTTCCTCTAAATATGAACCTAAATCTGGTCCGTTTCCTTTGTTATTTCATCACTTTCTGTTCGACTTAACAGGAATTCGGCCTCCTCACTGATTAAGCAAAAGTTGATTTTCGCTGGAACTGAGAGGGGAAAGTTGCTAGCTCTTCGCCAAAGCTTTCAAGAGGTATTTATTAACCCTTCTTGGGTTTTGTGTCTGTGTTCCATTTGCATTCTTTGGTTTGCCCATCATTTGGAACCCTGAAAGTGCATTGGATATTTGGAACAACAACAACAAAGCCTTTAAGTCCCAAACAAGTTGGGGTAGGCTAGAGTTGAAACCCAGCAGAAGCAATCAAGGTTCAGGCATGTGAATAGCTGTCTTCCAAGCACTCTTAGCCTGAGTGCTTGGAAGACAGCTATTCACGTGCCTGAACCTTGATTGCTTCTGCTGGGTTTCAACTCTAGCCTACCCCAACTTGTTTGGGACTTAAAGGCTTTGTTGTTGTTGTTGTTGTTCCAAATATCCAATGCACTTTCAGGGTTCCAAATGATGGGTAAACCAAGGAATGCAAATGTATCTGCATGGAATTTCACTTGTGAATTGCAGTTATTTGAAGTATAAAATACTGTTGCTGCACGAATTGCGTTGTTAACGCTGAGCTTAGCCCTCTACAGTTCCATGTACTACCCATTTATGCGCTAACAGTGCACACATATGGATAACAATGTCAGACATGGACATAGTCTGCTGCTGCAATTATGTTTTTGAACATAATATTTGAAAAATACCTAACTAAAAATACTGTTATACATGAAGGTTTCTTTTTTATAATGTTTATAGATAATGTTACTTATTTCTCATCAGATTTTTTTTTTCATGAACTGCAGTCTCTCAATCCTCCAGTATTGATTTTTGTTCAAAGCAAAGAGAGGGCCAAAGAGCTTTACAAAGAACTGGCATTTGACGACGTTAGAGTTGATGCAATTCATGCAGATCTCAATGAGCAGCAGGTATTGCTTTGCATATTATTGTTACTGCTATATTTCAGAGACGTCAGGTGCTATTTTGTTTAGAGTTGCGGTACTTTTGTATCAGGTTCACATGTTGTCAACATATGTTTGCTTTACTGCAGCGTCAAGATGCTGTTGACAGTTTGAGAGCTGGAAAGACCTGGGTACTGATAGCAACAGAAGTCATTGCCCGAGGAATGGACTTCAAAGGTGTAAACTGCGTGATAAACTATGATTTTCCAGAGTCAGCTGCTGCCTATATTCACAGGATAGGTAAGAAAGACATTTGGATTTGACTGACGCAGACACTTCTGCCTGCACACTGACAATGTTGATGCCTGAGCTCTGATGTACTCCTACATTTGATTGGCTCAATATTGATTCATGGTTATGAATTTATATAGAAATATAATAGAACTTTAGATTAGTTTCTTTTCAAATATGGCTTATCATCGTGCCTGTTAGGTTCCTTTCTTTGAATACTTATCAGATATAAACGTGCCCAGCTTTTTCTTGCACTAATAAGATTATTAAGTGATCCTTTAATTAGTTTGCAGTCACATTAGTTTGCATATGTGCATCTGGTGTGGGCACCTTGTGATACTGAAATGCCTTATAAATGTATCTATATTTCCTCTGTACAGGACGATGCGGAAGAGCTGGTAGGTCTGGGGAGGCTATCACGTTCTTCACAGAGGAGGACAAGCCATTTTTGAGGAATATCGCCAATGTGTTGGTATCTTCAGGCTGTGAAGTGCCTTCCTGGATAATGGCACTGCCAAAGCTCAAGCGAAAGAAGCACAGGGTGGATAGGGACCCAATCTCCAACTTACCTGATGAAGATTGAGAGTGGCTTTGTAACATAGCTCTCTTTTTTTGGGATATATAACACAGACTGTCCAGAGTGGTTCTGTAACCATGCACTTCCGAGATGGCACGTTGGCTTCAGTTTTCCCTGTTTGAATGCCCAGTGTATGTTTAGCCACAACCCAATACCAGGCATCAGTATATCTTTGTTAATTATGATACAGTTTCTGTGGTCCATCAGTGAATCCACAAGTAGAGTAGCTCGATTCTGTTTGGCCTAGAGCTAGTCAGATTGCAATTAGTCTCTCACAAGAGTCTCTGCAAACGCTCAACCGGCGGCGGGCCACACTCCACGGAGAATTGCGGCTGTTATACAATCGAAGGGAGAGCGTCACCTGAACTGATAGGATACGCGTGTGCGCGGCGCATCGCTGGAAGGGGGCAGGGAGCGTCGTGGAGAGATTGAGGGAGACGGGGTTTTCTTCCTTCTTTTTTTTGACGGGACGACGGGAGGGGACGGGAGGGTGCGGACGCGCGGGGAGTAGATATTTCGAGGCGGTTATGTAGGAATCGGTGGGAGCAACCAGGGCCGTAGATCGCGAAATCCAACGGTGAAAACAATTTGAGGTGATGTGGACCGGCTGGTTAGCGGCCAAAGTAGGCCAGCTTGATAAGAAGAAATGCGCTTTAGCCAATGCAGTTACATGGCTGACAGACTCCTATATAAGTGATGCCGAGGATTACATTTAGCCATAGGCCCCGTTCGCTGGTCTGAAACTTGGCTGAAACTGGCTGGTTTTGTGAGAGAGAAACACTGTAGCGGCTGGTTGACGAACAGTGTTTTATGAGGGGAGTCAGCCGGCTGGTCTGGACCATCCAGACCAGCGAACGCGCCATATATAAGAAATCAATGTCTGGCCGAGGCGATAATATGGTTGTTGCCATCTGATGATAAGAGCATAGGTTGTATATGCATGTGAAACTTTAATTAGAGGTAAGGAGCATGTGAATGAAACTGTTAAAGTTGCATAATGCAAATCCTCCATTCTTCACATCGGTAACTGAATGACAGAGTAACTAATATGGACCGTGCTTTGCAACATTGCAGGTACTGAAGTCACAAAAAAAAAAACATTGCAGGTACTGAATGGAGTTTTTTTTATACAGAAATAACACTTATTTAAATTGGAATTCTTCAACAGTATATAGTTTGTTAAGTATTTATAATCTTGTTACCATGATTTCTTGCGGAACTAATCGTATGACATATAAGTACAGATGGACAGGGACCTTGTCAATGGCTACTGCACTGTGCACGCTTCAGTTGGAGCTGAAATGTTCATCCAGCATCGAAGATTTTCAGTCAAGGACACCTCCAATTAGGGAACATAATAAAAGGAATATGTGCCAACTGTCCTATTATTCTTTTTTTAAGGGAGTCTGGCTATTCTGCTTGTCGGAAGTCTGAACAACTGGCCTACAGTATTTTGTTATTTTCGATCGCTCATTTCCAAACGTTTTAGTATGACGGTAAATTAGAACGACCCATAAATTGGAACGAAGAAAGTACATAGTATAGGGACTGAATAAATTAATATAAGAACTCATGAGCAGTAGAGAGTAGAGACCAAATGCATGCTGTCTTCTCGCGTGATCATCAGAGATCCTGGCCCTGCGGCCAGCCCAGCTGATGCATTTGGCGACGGTTCATCGTCGCAGAATGTTTGGAAAAGGGGATCTCTGGCGCACAGGTCGGCGGCGTCAGCCTCCCGCAGCCCCGCCAACAGCAGCAGGCCCAGCAGCACTAGCGCCGCCACGATGATGAGACGCCAGCTGCCCACCTTCTTTGCCGCCATGATCGCCCGGCCCGCCCTTCTTTTCTTCTGAGACTGAGATTGAGAGAACTTTCTCACGGGCTGTTTGGTTTTTTAGTCGCTTCTAAAATTCATGTCACATCGAATGTTTAAATACTAATAAGGAGCATTGAATATAGATTAATTATAAAACCAATTACATAGATGGAGGCTAATTTCCGAGATGAATTTTTTAAGTCTAATTAATCTGTCATTAGCAGATATTTACTGTAGCACCACGTTGTCAAATCATTGACTAATTAGGCTTAAAAGATTCGTCTCGCAAATTAGTCACAAGTTATGTAATTAATTTCATAATTAGTCTATATTTAATACTTCATGTATATGTCCAAACCTTCGATGTGACATGAATTTTAGGAGTTCCTGCTAGAGCCAAACAGCCCCTTATTCTCGATGGCACGGCCGGCGCTACTTATGTTATTAGTGGGGAAAGATAAGGGTCGTCTTTACCTTAGCTTATATATATATATATATATATATATATATATATATATATATATATAAAAGCTAAGGTAAAGACGAGGATCAACTGATTTAATTTAATCTGGTCGTTGCTATATTTAGGTCAGGGGGTTTCCCGCCCCACGCACGCTCTGGGAAAAGACGTTGCCTTCCTTCCGGTAAAAGATCGCCTGGAACAGAAACTCCAGATTCAAGATTACCGGTGCAAAATGCTCTAAACAAAACAGGTCTTTTCCATCTAAAATAATACATGCAAGTGCGGCGTCCATCCAATGCAAAGAATCTTACGAGAATACGTACATGCAAGTGTGTCCTGTTTCGAGAAAACTTAGTTACTTACACTTTGCATGTGTAGAAAAAAATGAAAAATAAACAAGGTTGAGAGTTTATCTTTATGTACAAGTCTACGTATTAGTCAGGGTAAATTTATATCTACGTACTTTTAGTATTAAAGAGCGAAGTATTTCTTCCAATCTTTTTTTTATTTTTTTAATCATCCTTCTTCTGTCTCGCTTTTTTCTTGTTTGGCAGAGCTCTAGCTCTGAAAAAACAGATCCAACTTGTAGCAGCTCCATCATGGATTGAGATCCTACTATTTCTCGTAGAAGTGTTTGTGAGAGCTTCACGGTGGATCTGCTGGGTCGGCCCAACAACCACCAAATTGGAGCCCATGAGTGGGTCTCTTTTGTCTCACTGCCACTATAGGCTGGCGCGTCATTCTCTTCATCTCCTTCTTCCTTCTCGTCTCTCACGCAGAGGTCTACGTCCTAAAAGTTCACAATCCACATCAAGTTCACTTAATGAATCGGAGATATTTTGCTTGCTATTTTTAGTCTTCACTTACTACATATCAATACATGCAAACTTTTAAGTGGTGCACTTTGTCACCAAGTATTACCAAAAAAATTAGTTCAGTATACTTTTTTAAGAGCATCTCCGAGAGTTCCCAAAATTTAGTTATCAAAATCCTTGAGTTTTCTAAGTTGCCAAAAATAATTGGGAGCAGCACAGCAGGTCTCTCCAACAGTTTTCAAAAAGTAACTCCTAAAGTATCAAAAACTTGGACACACGGGAGATCACGTCTGCGCCTGCATCCTGGTCGTGGCCGCCTCCATCCACGCCACGGCCGCCACGCCTCGCCACAGCCGCCAAGCAGCCAGCCACAACCGGCCACAGGCAGCCAGCAGCCAGACAGGGCACGACAACCAGGGCCAGCCGGCCGCAGGCAAGCAAGGCCAGCCTAGGGGTAGCCAAACAAGTCTGAGACGGCTGCGAAGGAGCAGATCGCCCGAGAAACCTGGCGCGAGGAGGACACGCGAACGCGCAACTGCGTGTATTTTCCCACGCGGGTGTCTCGGTTTTTCCCAAGTGCTAAAAGATTGGGGACTAGGGTTTGAAATTGTTGATGGTGTGTTTTTTTAATCTTATCAAAAATTCTGAACTGGAGGGGTGTTTTGAGAACTCTTTTGGAGATGATCTAAGCTCACAAAGTAACGCACCATTTTTTATGAAATAAATTAGTGCATAGACCAATAGACCTTCACTACCTAAATTTGGATAAAAAGGAAACAGTATAAAACATAAATATTAGATAAAAATAAATAGTGCTTCCTCTGCTCTAAATTGCTATCATTTTGGGTTTTATAGTTACATAGTTTTTTTTGGGCACCTAGATATGCACATACTATGTGTGGATATATACATAATAAAAACTATGAATCTAAAAAGCCAAAACGACTTACAATTTTAAACGGACGGAGAAGTACTTCCACTTTTACAATATATATGTTATTTAGTTCTTTTGTATTATGTGTGTGTGGAAAGTAACGGTAGAATTTACAATTCCTATTCCTCGTATCAAGTACTGAATTTCACGCTGAAGGCCATATATATAAGATAAAACATAAAAGCGGATGGAGCTTTCATAGGAGGTCTACAAGTGTCGGTGTTTTCGAACCACCGACGAGTAAATTTGTATTTGCCCATCTGGCTCGGATGGTGTGTTCAGAGGACACAAGGGTTTATACTGGTTCGGGCGGAACGTCCCTACGTCCAGTTCGCTGCTGCTCGTGTTACCGGCACTGGGTTTGCAGTAGGGGTTACAAACAGGCGAGAGAGGGAGAAGGTCCCAAGTCTCTGGTGGAAGGAGTGAACAGGTGCTTAGAGCTCGCTTGTCGCTTAGCCATGTTGTTGTGTCGTGCTCTTGTGTCAAGATCCCCCTTTCATGGGACGCCCTGCTTTCCCTTTTATAGACGAAGGGAAAGCGCGGGTTACAGAGGAGGAAATGGAGAAGAACGAGAGAGAAGAAGGCTTCCAGGGTTGCCGGGTCCTTCTTCTCCTTCATGCGGGTCCCGCCGATCCTGTAGATGTCAACAGGGACGGCTCCATGTCGTGGCTCTGTTCGTCACTGGAGCCATGTGCAGGCGTCATCTGCCGGTCATGGCGTTCCACTCCGTCCTGGCGAACATCGTGGTGAACTGACGCGCCTGTTAGCGTCCGTACGAGGGTTATGCAGAACAGCACCGGCATGGCCGACACTGTTCTTGATGTGAATCCCCAGGTATGGCCCGTCATGGCCACGGGTTACATCGAGGCGTGCCAGCCTCTTCCCTGGCATCAGAGTTTTGGCCCTGGCTCATACGCTTGGACCTGGAGTGGTTGGCGGCGGTATGGGTCCCCGTCGGACGAGACGGAACCCACGTCCTCGAGGTCGGATGAGACGGAGCCCACGACCTTGGGCGAGACGAAAACCGCGTCCTTCGGTCGGGCGAGACAGAGCCCGCAGTCAAAGGGTCGGGCGAGACGGAGCCCACGGCCTCGAGGTTGGGCAAGACGGAGCCCGCGTCCTCGAGGTCGGGCGAGACGGATCCCGCAACCTTGGGCGAGACAGAACACGCGTCCTTGGGGTCCGGCGAGACGGAGCCCGCGGCCTCGAGGCCGGGCGAGACGAAGCCCGTGACCTTGGGGTCGGGCGGGACCTTTTAATACGTCTCGAGCCATCCGAGGAAGTCAGCGTTGGCGTTAACTTTCTTGCTTTGGGTATTCCTAATATCGATACTTGACAACAAGTTATCGAGTTTTGAAGAACTCTTATAGGTCCAGCATCAAAGCAAAAATTGACATTAACCAAGCAATGCGACAATGTTTATACTTGGACATACTCTTATGCATCGGAGAAGCCTCCGCAAGACCGCAGCAAGAGAAACGAGAGACGAGAAGATTCTGTATTAAGGCTCAAGAGAAGGCTTCTCCTGTGCTATGCTAAGACTGAGAGTAATACATCATCACTGGACATGCATTTTACTGCTTATTGCTACTTGCTAGAATTTTACCCGTGCGTTATAACTATTATGTGAGAACAATTATGTATGAATGAGTAACATATATATGCATGAAAGTAGTGTCGTTATCAAGAATCAACTCAACTAGAAACGCCATTTAACTTTATGATGATCGCTTTGTTACATCATCAAATATTTATTATTAATTTAATACTCCCTCCGTACTAAAAAATAGAGTTGTTTTGGAAAAGGCTTGGGTCAAATATTGGGAATATAAGTCATGCATAACTTTTAAGTTGTTGAGTTTGGAAATGCGAAAGCCATATAAATAGATTTGTTTTGAAAAATACTTTTATAAAATATACATATATCGTTTTTTGATAAATATTTTTATAAAAACAAGGAGTCAAAGTAATACTTTGGAGACCGTGTCGTTGTCTAAAACGATTTTATTATTTAGTATGGAGTGGGTATATATAAGACAGTAGACACGTATATGCCGTGCGGCCGCACGTGTCTATCTCCTTTAATTTTTGTTCGTTCACTCATCGACGACATCACTCTTCACGATGGGATCACAATCACCTCGAGAGATACGTACACCGGCCGTGCATGAGTGCATGACCCATCTACGCCTTCTCTGTTGCCTCCTGCTACTGCTGGCGTAACATATGCTGTGTTGTGTTGTTGCCCGCCTGTTGTCATGTGCGGCTCCTAGCTATGCTAGGAACAGGGACCATCACGATCTACCATGATAACTCCACTGCGGCATGCAAACGACTCTTAGGCAGCATACAGTACACATTTTTGTCGTCCTAAGACCTTTTAGTTATTATATATTCTCTCCGTTCTAAATTATAAATTATTTTAATTTTTTTAAAAATCAAAGCATCTCTAGTCTGTACCACCAAGGAATCAAAGGAAAGATGAATTTTTAGCATCTCGTCCCGTGTAATTTTCAAATTATTGATTGGTATACAATAATCCATCCATTAATTAATATAATAAGAAACATACCGCATAGCGGCACACGAGTCGATCTAAATTATGATTTTGTAAATTTGACTACTCCCTGCAAGGCTTTCTCAATCTATTGGCCTCGTTCGCTTGTCTTAAAGTTCGGCTTGTTCGGCTTGTTTTTTCAGCCGGAACAGTGTTTTTCTCTCACAACAATTCAGCCGAAACAGTGTTTTTCAGCCAGTTTCAGCCAAAGTTCAGACCAGCGAACGGGGCCATTATTCATGATAAGTTGCAATTGGGAGTGTTTAGGGAAATGGAAAATTGGGCCGGACACGTCATTGGTATTATTATTAGGAGAATTAATTTATGTATATAAATAAGGGAATTGCTATTAAACAGGCGCCTGATTTCTTCCTAAAGTTCAGGCGACGTGTGATGGCCAACAGTAACAGGCTTTCTTCTTCCTTTCGTCAGCTTAGCAGCAAAGTAGTAGATCGTGTCCTCAACTCGTCGCCTGAGAGCTCAGGCAACTGAACTCTAGGAGATGTGTATAAATAAATAAATAAAAACACCTCAGCTAGGTAGCTAGCTATACTAACTACTAGCTCCGATCCAATCCGATCCTCCTGACATACTACTACGTAGAATCAAAGCGTAGAGGAGCTGGTTCCACGCGTCCGGCACGCCGGGCAGGCACCAGTGGCTGCAGTCCGCCGCCCTCATCACCTGCTCCTGCTGCGCCTGCACCCCCGCCGGCGACGGGAGGCGGACGACGTTGTACACCGACGGGTGGCCGTCTCGCCGCTGCGCCGTCATCAGGGTCACGTTCAGGACATGCATCACCGGCCGCCGCCGCTTCTTCTGCTTCGCCGCCGCTGCCGCTTCAATAAAAGCCGGGCTCGGGTTCAGCAGGCCCGGCCACCGGTGCAGCGCGATCCTGGACGTGTTCTGCTCCGGCACCGTCTCCCTGCCACACCAGCCTCCACTGCCGTTGGAAGCCCTGCATATATGCACCACCACCGGCCGGCACCAGGCACCATCTACAAGCTAAGTAGGAGTAGGAAGCAAGCAAGCAAGCAATGCAATGCAATGCAAGCTGCTCGATCGATCACCGTATGTAACGTAATGTACTGTACCTGCTTACATGTGCCGGTGAGTATGTTCGGAGGACGACCAGTGTTTTTGTGGTGTTTACTTCCTTCTGGACCCATTTCTGCAGCGTCTTCAGCGCCCTTTGGTAGGCGTCCTCCACGCTCATGTTCAGCCGCACCGTCTTGCCGTCCTGGAAGTAGCATCCTCTTCATATATTTCACCACACGTACAGTACGTACGTCAGTACAGGAGAAACAAATTAACAACGGGTCTGCTCCCTCAGAAGTCCCCACCTTCTCTTAGAAAAACAAAATTCCCCAATACGCACTCGCTTCGCTTCCTCTCCGCCTCACATCACGCAGCGCCCCCATCCCGCGCCGCGTCTAGCACTGCGTGCGCACGCTCCACATCGTTGCGCCCCATCCCACGCAGCGAGGTGCCCCTTCCCCGCTCCTATGTGTCGTGCTCTGTGCCCCGTAGTTGAGCGCCATGCCCCGTCCCCCGCCGTGTCCAGGTGCTGCCGACGCCGTCATTCCTTGCCAGAAGGTCGTGGCCGCTTCGATGTCGGCGCCGCTGCGACGCTCGTCCTCAGTTCGCGACATCAGAGATCCAGAGTGGCCAGACCAGGCCAGGTGTAAGCGCAGCTGGCCGCTGTCATGCCGTGCCACCATCCTCGGTTGCCAGCTGGCCGGAACCGGCCGGTCCCCGCTCTGTTTTGCGTCGTCCGGAAGAAGGGTGAAAAACACATGTTGCAAGTGTATGTTTCAAGTGTTTTATATGCATATTGCAATTTGTTTCACATGGATGTTGCATAAGTAGATTGGTGTGTTACTTATGTTGCAATGGTTGTGCACGTATGTTGCAAGCTTCCGTTCTCAATGTTTCATCTGTTTTTTCCGATGCGTGTTGTAAGTGTGTTTATCAGGATATTGCATATGTTTCATTTGGATGTTGTATATAATTTGCAATGGCTTTTTCAAGCGTTTTTCAGGTCTTTTTACAAATGTTTCAGACATATGTTGCAAGTGTTTCAACTGTTTCGAACTTATGTTGCAAACGTTTCATTTGAATGTTTGAAAAGTAGATCGGGTGTTGCATCTCCCTCCTCGCCTTCTGCTACCTCATCTTAGTGTCTCCTCCTCTTCTCGATGTTGGTGATGTTCGGGTGGTGTGGGCCCGCATGGGGGCGGGCTATTGACCGTAGGACGTCAGCCTAGTTAGCAATGGCCATTTTCTAAAACTATTTTCATATAAACTAAACTTGTCTTGCTCCTTCTATGCTCTATTTATAAAAGTATTTCACTTTGTTCTTCAAGATCAATGAAGGAGTTCAAGATTCTACTTCGAGAGTTGAAGTTGTTTGACGAGATGAAGATCTCAACGTGAAGCCGTCAATAAGAATCATTCCTGTCAAGACCGAAGATTTTCAAGACCGTTCTATCCTATGCCCTTTATAGGAAGTTTTTTAGCCTAGGCGCTTTTAGGTCAGTAATGATAATAAGTTGTATGCTAGTGTGCTTTCCATTAAGGACCCTATCATGTTAGTGTGCATTTAAGCGGTTGTTTGATTTGTTGTTATGAACTTGAGTGATTTGTTTTTTTTAATGAGTGTAGCTTCAGCAAATCTCGGGACGAGATTCCTGTTAAGGGGTAGTCTGTCACACCCCAAAATTTTAATTTTGGGTTGTGAATAGAAAACACTAAATAAAATAAATGATTTTATATGTTTTCTAAAAATTTACAAGATTTATTTAGTTGTTGACAATTTAAAGTGTAAAAATATGTTTTTTCCAAAATTTTTAGAATTTAATTTCATATGTTCGTTTGCACTCATGCCTTTGCATTAAACTTTATTGGGTGAAAAATGGATTTAGAAATCCGATTAGGACGCTAATAGGTTTTTGTTCTATTTATAAAGTAAAAAAATGCTTCAAAGTATAGTTTAAATTATTTCAAAATTTTTATTTAAATATTTTTGAAATCACAAATAATATTAAAAACAAGTTTTATAGTTTTGCAAACCAAGTTCATGCATTGTATCGTCTCTTCCTTGGCCCTTTAATCTCCTTCTCTACTAAATGTGCAAGTCACTTTTTTCCCCTGGACCTCTTTTTCCTTGCACGTCATTTAATCCCAAGCATGCATGTACCACCAGCAAATAAGCCAGCCAAGTCTTCTTGTCACGCATGCGCCGCGGATCACCATTATTGCCTTCCTCTTTGAGCGTTACCTCTCCTCCTGTTGCATGCCATGACCGCTTAATAAAGTATTTTTTTTCTAGTGGATCAATAAAACTCCACCGATGCCCAGTTGTCCACAAACAAGCACAACTGATTGCTTCATTTATCTTCTATCAGTTTCCACCCCACAAAATATGAATCGCATGTAGTTGCAAGTGGCAACGGAAGCTCCACCATCAACCGGGATTAACATCACATGCTGGCTGCTAACCTCTCTCTCCCTATAAATAGAGCAGCACACTTTGGGTCACCCATGCTCACACAGAATCTCGGCACCTCCTCATACCCCGTCTCTCCCTACAGAAGCAATTCCATCGTCATCGTTACTTCGTACTCGCCGCGCTGCCGCTGTGTGCTGGTGAGGTTTCCTCTTGCTCGTCCATATCAAGAATGGTTGTTGCAGTCTATAATTTTTTTTGTTTGTTTGTTAAGAATTACATAGTACAACGCAGACATCCACAATATGTACTCATGCTCACTCCTATAAATACACGTATGTAAACCCTACTCCTATGAGCACCTCCGAAGGACTAAGCTGGCAGATCTCGAGATTCACGAAGTCACCACTGACGTCTCGCTGTCGACGGGGACGTCGCCTACCACTAAAAGCATAGCGCCGTTAAATCCTAAAATAAATTCGAGAAAATACAAGTATCCGCGTAAGTTGAGAATTTGAATCCGGTTGGACAGGTTTTAGCACGAGAAACATAACCAGACCGATTCCTTTTATTCTTTCGTGATTCTTGTGCAGGAAATCTCCGGACTTAAAGCCGCCTTTGGTACTCTGGACCTCTCCTCACTGCGGGAGAGGCAAAATTCTCCGAGTGTCGCTGGCTTCCCCGAGTGCCAAAAATCGGGCACTTGGGAAAGAGAATCTTCCCCGAGTGTTGCACTCGGGGAAGAATTGCACTCGGGGAAGAGAGGCTTTCCCGAGTGCCGCAGAGATCCTGGCACTCGGTAAAGAGCAGCACTCAGCAAAGGCCCTCTTCCCCGAGTGCAACACTCGGGGAAGATCGGCACTCGGCAAAGAAACCTGTTACTTGACGGTCCACCCCACCCACGCCGTTAAAACTTAAAAAAAAAAATTCTTCCCCGAGTGCCTTCCCTGACACTCGGGGAAGAGGCCCTTTCCCGAGTGCCAGAACAGGGCACTCGGGGAAGAGGCTGCCTTCCCCGAGTGCCAGCGAAGGCACTCGGGGAAGAATTTTTGTTTTTTTTTGTTTTTTTTTGCCTCATTTTTTTGTGAGGCCTTCCCACATTATTTAAAACTCCCTGTTAAAATTTAGGACAATTTTGACTTTTTTTTTTGTTATATTTCGTTAGTTTTTTTCGTTTCGTTGAATTTTTTTGCATACTTCGAATTTGAACTGCATGTGTATGAAATAATGGAATTTGGTGATTCAAAAAATTATATTAATGATATTTGGTGTATGTTGAGGCCTTATCCAGGAACTCGCATGAAATGTCGAGCATCTTGTTGACGTAACATGACGAATAACTTGCGGGAAAAGTGTTTTTAAATTATATAAAATCCGAACGAAGTCCAAAAATCACAAAACTTGTCTGGACGTCGTGTTATCGCATGTAGAGGCTATGATAAAAAATCGAGAAGGTTTCGAGCAAGTTGCGACGTCAGATGCCTAAAACCCAGACATCTCCGCATGCCTATACAAGTGATCAATGCGAAGATGTCTGGGTTTTAGGCATCTGACGTCGCAACTTGCTCGAAACCTTCTCATTTTTTTATCATAGCCTCTACATGCGATAACACGACGCCCAGACAAGTTTTGTGATTTTCGGACTTCGTTCGAATTTTATATAATTTAAATACACTTTTCCCGCAAGTTATTCGTCATGTTACGTCAACAAGATGCTCGACATTTCATGTGAGTTCCTGGATAAAGCCTCAACATACACCAAATATCATTAATATAATTTTTTGAATCACCAAATTCTATTATTTCACGCACCTGCAATTCAAATTCGAAGTATGCAAAAAAAATTCAACGAAACGAAAAAACTAACGAAATATAAAAAAAAAGTCAAAATTGTCCCAAATTTGAAAAGGGAGTTTTAAATAATGTGGGAAAGCCTCACAAAAAAATTAGGTAGAAAAAACAAAAAAACAAAATTTCTTTCCGTGCCAGGACACTCGGGGAAGACTTAAAAAAAAAAAGGCCCCTTATCTAAACCTAACCGGCCACCCACCCGGCCACCCCACATCCGCACGCCGCCCGCCAGCCCGTACGCGCTACCCCGCCGCCGCCAGCCCCCTCCGCCGCCTGAGTTTTTCATCTTCGCGATTCCGGCCAGGAGGCTGCTTGGCTCGGCGTCGCCCTCGGCCAGGATGCTACGCGGCCGTGGCCAGGAGGCCGCGCACCACCGGCGAGGATCTCGCCCGCCCTGGCCACGCCCCCGACCAGGAGGTCACCCGCACCGGCGTCGCCCCCGGCCAGGATCTCGTCCGCGCCATGGGGGGCGCGCCGACGGCCGACGCAGTCGCGGGTGGAGGGCGCTGTCCGCGGTCGCGACTTCACCGTCTTCGCGGGTGCGGGCATGCAGCCGCTCGGTAAAACCAGCCGGAGCAAGGCAAGGACGGCCCGGCGCCCTGCGTCCGCAGGCGGCGGCCAGCCCCGCGTGGCCCCCTCCCACCGGCGGCGGCGGCGGCTCCCTGCTGCTGCGTAGCGCGCATCTACGAGGCGGGGTGGTGCAGGAACAGACGGCACGACGGCCCAGCGCCGCCACTGCCACCATGGATGCCGGTCACGATGAGCTGTCCTACCACTTGAGGCAAGAGGTCAGGTTCCCTCCGATGCACCCTACCCCTTTGCATCTCCCTCCCTGACAATGATAGCTTAGTTCCTCTAACCTACTTGCTCCTAATTGAGTTGATTCAGTTCGAAATTGATTGCTTAGGATATAAAAAAAGGGGAGAAGAATGACGCTTTCTACAATCAAGATGCCCTCCATCCGGCCATCCCCGACACCTCGTCCCTATTGATTGCAGCGGCTATCAAGTTGGTATATATGATATCTGATAACTGTTCGTGGAGCATTTTTCTCTATTGTCTAGCGAAAGTCTTATTAATTTTATTTGTGAAATCTTTGGAGTAATCTATCCTTGAAATTGAACTATATTAGTGCACCCTTTTTTCAGATGTGATCTGGTGATTTCCAAGTTCCTCTTGTGTAACCACTACTGGACCAAGGTAATCTGGGTTTTCTTTAATTCTTTATTCCCTTTCAATGGCTGTGTATGCAAATTCTAATGCTCTTCATGTATATGAGCAAGGTCTGCTTCGTATATAAGAAAATATAAAGCAGCACACAGTAGAAGATATTCTTGAAGATCTGTCGAACTTGTGCTTCATCTTGAATTTATGTTGCCAATTCCCTGGTTGGAAACAAAACTAATACTGTTGGACATTCTAATTAGTACTAATTAGTGCTGGGTCATATTATTTTGGAATCTTCTTCTTCCCTGATTTAGAGTTGCGATACCAAGTACTTTCCGGTAATTTAGGGGGGGGGGGGGTATTCTGATTGTTTGATCTGTATGACCTCTTTACAATTTAAGTTCCTTGGCTGATCCATTTAGAGCAGTTATGAGTGGACTCATAGTGTTATCATCTTGGTAAGTTCTTTCTCCCTCAGTCCTTCACTTCACTCTATTACCAATTTTATTTGGCTCACTATAATGGATCAGTAAACATTTGCATGGTAGCGCATTTATACCCTAAATAAAGTCTTCTATGTACATGTTAGTATATGTGTACAATAGTATACTCATCCTTCACTCTGTGGGTCAGTCAGATTTGAAGTCCGCTGCTTTATCTACTTGGAAAATCAGTTGGACTGGATCTTAAAACAGAGCAATTAGTAAGTCTGGTTGCCCTGTCTAAAGACCATTACTGCTAAAGACAGGAAGGATGTAGTAGATGACAGCTGCTGCAAGGTTGTTAAGCTTATCTTGGTATTTTTTACTGCTCTAAATCAGTATACACTGGTTACGTGTTTTATGAATACTACTAGAGCATTTTTTTTATTTGTAATACGTCTCAACTTGTTTCTGCAGTTCTCAACATTATAATTCTTGGTTGCAGTGATTTCTGTTCTTATAGAAAGCAGGTGAACCTAATTTCTCTTTTACATACTAGATATCCCATATAACTAATAACAAATTTCCTTGTTCGGCGGCACACGGTTCTCTCTCACACACAAATGTTTTATATTGTATAATTCATTATTGTGAGAATTTTTCTGGAAATTGGTAATCTAGATCCTATTTTCATCCTTACTTGAAGCACATATGCACACAACTGAATCAGTTCTGTTCACATTTGGAAGGCTTAAGACAGTAGCTGAATATTGTGGAATACTGAAGATATGATTTTTCATTTGAGAGGGGCGGGACCAGGTTAGGGAGGGGTTTCAGTGAATCAGACCACTTGTAAACTATTTACATCTGTATAGCAACTATTCACATCCGAAGGGCCAGTATTTTCCTTTGGCATTCTTTAAGATCTTGTATGCAATTATGAATTAAGATGACACATTATAGAACAATGAATGCATTAGTATAAATAATCGCATATCTGCTGTGGTGATTTTTTTTAAGACTGGTGGCATGTGAATCAGAAGATGGTAACAGTCTAGGAGAATCGCATATCTGTTCATGAATCCTCTCTTTTTTGCAGCATCAATCGGGGGCGGCGTCGAACCATGTCGAAGGGTCACCGGCATCGCACGTCGGGCCATCCCCACCTGGACCGTCGCCGGGATCGCACGCTGGGGCGTCCCACCCCTCACAGTCGCCGTGAGCCGCCTTCGGAGTCGTTTTTATGTATTGAACTTGTGAACTTGGAATAGTGTATACTTTTGAACATGTGGTTTGTAATATATTGTGGATTTCGGACAAATTTGGTCGTTTGTGATATATAAATGTGGTTTGTGACATATTGGTGTTGATTTGTGGTTTGTGATATATATATATATATATATATATATATATATATATATATATGCTTTGTTGTTTACATGGAAAAGCAAAAAAACAAAAAAAAAAGAATTTTAGAGGTGGCTTCCCCGAGTGCCTGTGCTGTGGCACTCGGGAAAGAGGGATTTTAAAAAAAAAACAAATTTCTTTGCCGAGTGCCTGAGCTGCGGCACTCGGCAAAGAGTATTTAAAAAAAATTCAAAAATCTTTCCCGAGTGTTGCACTCGGGGAAGAAAATAAAAAAAACGGCGTCGGCCGTCGGCCAACGGCGTCAAGTCTTCCTCGAGTGTCAGCACGGCACTCGGCAAAGTCTTCCTCGAGTGCACGATTTTCGACACTCGGAGAAGGCGCCTTTCCCGTGGAAGGATTAGCCGGAGGCTCTTCCCCTAGTGTTGCACTCGGGGAAGGCTTCTCCGAGTACAACTGGGCCTTCTCCGAGTGCAACTAGCACTCGGGGAAGCCAGCCGTTCCTGTAGTGCCTCACTGCTAGACATGTGCTGCTGATGTACCCTTTTGTTTCATCGTGTACCACGCTGCCGCAGTCTCCCTTTGCCTTGCCGACGATCATTTCACCAGCGAAAGTCACGCACAGGTGAGAAGCATATATGCCCATGTTCTCCTCTACGTTCATTCCTATCTATGGCCAGCAGTTATGGTGTTCGTCAGCAACATGATATAGCAACTATCAAAAGAATGCCGTTTGTCGTACACCAAACCTGCATAGCAAAGCTCCACCAGCAGCCCGTAAACTACCCAAGGAAAATTCCATGATCACGTTGTGCTTCCTGCATGATCTGCCACACAAATCCAAACTTGATACCTGATACATATATATGCTACTTGTTCATGTGTTGCCCTGTTAGCATCACATCATGCTGATGTCATAATTCATTTCCACCTTGTTACCCTTTCAATAATCTTTTTGGTCCATAAATTTCCCTACAAGAATCTGTCTTGACATTTTCCATATTTATCTCGCTGCTCATAGTCTATCCATAATACCCTTATCTGGTTTTATTTTATATCAAATTTCAATTCTTAATTTATTCTTTGAAACTTCAAAATATTATATCTTTTTAATGTAGCTCAGTTTTTAGTTGTTTTTGTGCTCGCGCGATCGTAGTAGCAAGACTTACACATTAGTAGCCTTGTTAGTTTGTTTTTCTCATGTTTGGTGTACTGTTTTTAGGTATATATATTTGTGATGCTTGTTTCCGTGATTGCTATCTCTCGAAGAAAAGATGTCCGAGCTTGATCGAGAAGAAACAATCTACTGTCTGGACAACTTTTTGGAGGCAAGTGTCCTTGATCATCTTGCACCTAATTTATTTTATTTTGAGTTAGAGTAGCTAGACCATTAGTTGTATGCAGAGTTTAAATTTGAATCCCATGTTAGGATTTACTAGAACTTGCTTTTATCACCCTTGAAACCCCTAGGCTAGATGGGTAGAATCATGCTTAGCCTTGCAGTCTTGGGTTGGAAAGGTTTAATAATAATTTTGACTAATGAGCTATGCAACTTTTATGTGGGTTGGTAACCCGTTGTTTGTAGTAACATGGTGAGTAGGTAAATCCGGCAGGATGGACCGTTTGGTTGAGGTTGGTTTATGCCATGGTATGGTGGCTGATGTTGGTGGATTGGGTTTGTGCTAGTATCCTGTCTGGATCCCAAGGACCGGTTCTCGAAGCCTGTAACCTGGCTTAACAGCTCAACCACGAGGTTTGGAATGGGATGGACCTGGCTAATTAATTAGTTTCTCCGAGTTATGCTACATCGGGTTTGTTTAGTGGCACAAGAGCAATCCCCTGGGGTCTTTGACTTATGTAGGGGGTAAACAGACTTGGAGGGGCTTTGTAAAGGCTTTGTAGTGAACCCTGCCGATCTACCTTGGAAGTGGGTCAAGAGGCTAGCTACCTCAGGCAAAAGGGCATCACGACTCGTTGTGAAAATATGCAACCTCTGCAGAGTGTAAAACTGATATATTAACTGTGCTCACGATCAAGAGCGGCTTGGATTTCTTCGAGATTAGATGGCTCTGGTTGGTTGGCTTGGATGGAATCCAAGTGTTGGTTGCTTGGATGGAATCCAAGTGTGGTTTGGCTCGGATGGGATCCGAGTGTGGTTCTGGTGGTTCTCCGAGGAGAAGGCGGATATAAAATAGTAAATAGGTGCTAAGGTTCCTAAGGTATAATAGGATGTGTCGCTTAAGTGCTTGAGTCAAACTTGGTAAGCCTTTCCTTGAGTTGGCCTCATGTCATATTTTCCTACACTTGTGGAGTACATTTCGATGTACTCACCCTTCTCTTTGTCCCCCTTGCTACCACACCCAGCTGTTTAGACTAGAAGACGGAGTCTTAGAAGACGATGTTTTTCCTGAAGACGGTGTCGTTGCTAGGCTGGTGTACCTCCGGTCGGCTGCCTGCGGGGATGGAGACCCTGTTTCGCTCGAACTCTAATGTAATTTTTGTTTGACCCTATGGTCATTTTGTAATATGTACGCTTTTTGTAATAAACGCTGCTATGTATCACTATTTTGTCGTTGCATGTATGATTAAACAGATCCTGACATACATGTGAGTGCACTTGGTTTTGTCTATGAAAACCGGGTGTGACAGCATGGGTAGGGTGAATCGTTCAAAGCGGCGCAAAATCTGAGCAAGCGAGGCGTGCAACACGGAGCAGACGCAGGGCGTGGGGAGCTGTGTCCTGAACGCTGGCCTAGGGCCAGACGTCACCCATTGTAATAAGTATGGACTTATGGTACGGTACTCACATTACCTGATAATAAGTAGGAGGTAATAGGTAATAGTCGAAACAAACTGGACCATTTATTTTTTAGATTTTATATAAATTAATTAAGTAAAAAAGTAATCTAGTAGAAAAAGAAAAGAAAAACTGCCAAACCCCCCAAATCTCGGAAGAAAAATAAAAGACGGTGGCTCTTCCCATCTCCGTTGGTGTGCCAGTAAAAGGAAACAAACAATATGTTCAAAAAAAAAAAAGGAAACAAACAACTTCCGAGTCCCCTAATCTCTCGGTATTATATTAATGATATGCAAAAGAAAAAGATCACTTGGTGCGCCAGAAAAAGGAAACAAATTAAACAGCTTCTGAATGCTCTAATTTAGGAATTATATTAATGACTAGCAAAATAATATAGATCACGCATGCATATGCAACAAAATAATATAGCATGCACCAATTTATAATAAAAACGATTTTTCTATATAAATCTTTCCTTATATGAGCTATTTTAAAATTAAATAAAATATATTAATCTATTATCTCTTCGGAAATAATAGATGATCTGAACCATATGATCTAATTAAATAAAACGGCTCATTGCTTATTGTTATTTAGGAGTACCAAAACAATAGGATGTAATAACTCAAACCCTAACCCCCTCTTCTTCCTAATCTGCCCCCACGTTAGGCCTTGCATGGATGACCATGTATTCATCTCAATTCACATGTGCTGAAATTGATTGGAGTGGATTTAAACTAAGTTTCATTCCAATCCACTCAAACACACGTGGATTAAAGTAGATACACGTGCATACAAACAAAGCCTTAGGCATTGTTTAGACGTAGTCGAATTCACATCAATCCAGATATGTTGAGCTGGATTAGGGTGAAATTATCCGATAACATCCAAACAAGGGCTTAATATATAAGTTCTTCCCGAACCTTTTTACTTCTCTTAATTAATCCTCTAGATTCTGTATTCTTCTTTCATCAGAGTGGATTATCGTCGCAGTGTGCAGTTTATTAGACCGTGACATTGAGAGAGAGAGAGAAGAGTTTAGGCCGTGACAGTACGGACTTACAATTCGTGTAGCCTCTCCTGGTTCCACCAGTGGCCCGTGTTGAACACCAAGATATCCGCGTCCTTCCACCGGGGAGCCCTGGGATCCATGGCGCCTAGCTGGAGCGTGGTGACGACGTGCTTCGGCGAGCGGCGCGGCGGGCGGCCGCGGCGAACCAGGTACGGCGACCGGTAGTGCTCCACTGTGCAGTTGTAGTCGCGGAACCTGAAGGAGAGGAAGCCCTTGTGCTTGGTGATGGGGCTCCCGTTCTCCTCGTATATGGCGCCGCCCTGCTTGCCATCGTCGTCGGCGACGGCCGAGGCGAGCATGCACAGCATGGACTCCCACTGGTTCCGCCCGATGGAGTCGCCCACGAACACCAGCCGCCGGTTCCGGAGGATCCCCAGCAGCCTCGCCGCGTCGAATCTGATATACATATACGTACTCCATATGATGAAGATCATGATCAAGGTAGTGAGAACGAGGACGAAGCCAGCGTGCGCACGGCTTCCAGGTGCAATAGATAGATATGCATGCACATGCTTGGGAGTTGGGAACCTTGGCAGCGCGCAGCGCCTCGGCCGCCATGCCCACTCGGCGTACTGGCCGTCCGGCCTGCCGTTCTCCCTGCACCGGAACCCCTCGTCGACGAACGGGCACTGCCCGGGGCCGTAGTGCCGCTCGGACTCGTCGGCGTCGCGCAGCACCCACTCCCCGTCCACGGACATGCCGCGGATCAGGTCGTCGTCCTCATCGCAGTATCTCCTGCCGTCGCCCGCCGCTCCGCGAACGGCGGCGCCGGTTGCCCTCATCACGAGCGCACCGGCCTCCCGATCCCGGTCGGCCGTGAGCGTGAGCGTGAGCCTCGCGTCGCCGCCGAGGCCCGAGGAAGCGGCGGCGATGAGCAGCGAGAGGGAGGAGAGGAGCACGCAGGTGGCCCACAGCGCGAGCTGCTGGTCTCCGCCGCCGGCCGCCTGCGGCAGCTTCGCCCTCCTCCGCGCGCTCGCCATCTCCATCGTCGCTTGCTAACAGCGGCGGCTGCGGCGGCTCCTCCTCGCTGCATGCGGCATGGCACGTGTAGTGCGAGAGCGCACCGAGTGAACAAGGCGGGCGAGCGGGGAGACGGCGGGGATCGCGTCTCTGTGGCGGCCTTGTTGCTGCCGTTCTTGTGATTGTGATGGATCCAGTGCAAGGGCGGTTGTTTTGTTCTCTCCTTGTTGGGCTACGCGGAAGAAAGAACCAAGAGAGGAGCCAGGCCGGCCGGCGACCGAGCGACAAATCCAAGGATGGAATGGAACCGACGAGTTGGCATTTGGCAGCGCCCTGCTTCTCCGTTGCATGAATATATCAGTCTCGTGCATTAATTAAGAGCAGGAAAAAAAAGAATAAATCAGCCTCGTACATTAAAAGCAGCGAAAAAAAGAGAATAAGGCCCTGTTGGTTTTGATGAAAATCCATAGCTAAAAGTACGGTTCGTTGATTTGTTGTGAGAGAAAAGCATTGTTCGTTCGCTAAAATAGTATGGCTCATAAGACAAACGAACATGATCTAAATTAGTATCGTACATAGCTTGCTTCATCCGCGAGAGCATATATACTACTTTATACATGTATAAAAAAGATAGAATTTAATGTGTTTGGTTCGTGGAGTCACCACGTGCAGACATGCTTCATGAGCTGATGCATGATGAGTTCATCCCATAAATTTTGGTGGAATCAACACATTCCTCATGCTTATATTAATTGTTACCTTATGATGAATAAAGTGATGGATCAACTTATTCCATTCCACAAATCAAATAAAAAAAATGAGTGAGGAGAAGAAGGACCACCTCATTTCTCAGAACCAAACACAGTCCAGGTCAAGGGCGTCGCTGTTTTGAGTTGAGACCCAGAGATACCGGCCCGGCCCGGCCCATATTCGTAAGTGAAAATGATTATACTCCTCCCGACCTATCTGGCTATCTCTGTCATGGAGCTACTTTTTGTTTTTGCTAGCCCAAAATAGAAAGAAAAAACTACCCCAAAAGTGCCCAATCATTTGCCTCGTATAAAATTCGGACAAAAAGATCTATATAGTTCGATTTGGCCACAAATTCACCAAAAGCAGAGGCTGTTTTGGCATTTTATGCCTATCTAGCGGACACGACCAGCGGCTCACCTTTGTATGAATAACAGAACATGATGACAATGTAGCACACATCCGTAAAACATTGCTGATTGTACCAAAGAGCGTACCTGTTCAGATAGAAGCGTATGTTTAACCAATCCTGCTACTCCCACCATCCACTTTAATTTTATCTAATAGCTTTAACGACGCTTTTAGATAAATATGTGCATCAACATTTATATGCAAGTTCAAGAATACATTGTTAAAACATATTTCATCAGAAATCCAATTAATAATCTCACTTGAACTTGTAGATGTTTATGTATTTTTCCATAAACTAGATTAAAGTTGACTACAAACAAAAGCGACAAATCATAGACTAATACATACTACATCCGCCCACAAACAAATCAATTTTTAGAATTGTCTTTAAGTCAACCATTCTAAGTTTGACTAAATTTATAGAAAAGAAAGAAAAAAAAATTTATGACACCAAATTAGTATCATTAAATCTATCATAAAAATATATTTTCATAATGGCCCTTTTCGCTTCTCTTATAATCCATACTTTTCATCTTATTTTTTAAACCGAAATAATGTTTTTCTCTCCCAACAAATCAGCCGAAACAATGTTTCGACTTGTTTTTTCAGCGAAACGAACAGGGCCAATATGCTCATTTAGTTTCATAAACATTTATGCTATTTTCTATATATTCGGTCAAACATAAAAAGTTTAACTTAAGACAATACTAGAATTAATTTATTCGAGTAAGGACCTGTTTGGAGAGGCTCCGGCGGCTCTGGCTTCTGCTACTGTAGCACCACTGTAGAGGAGCCGCCGGAGCACCCAATTGCACGCTTCTCTGGCTCCTCCTATTTTCCCGTTCATTCTCGCTGGAGCCGAAGCCGTTTTTTTCGTTGCTACAGGGATCTACAGTGTTATGCAGTGCCGTGGGAGCCGGAGCCGCTGGGCAAGGAGCCCTGCCAAACAGGTTCTAAGTAGTTGAAGAAAGGGGTGGGGTGTTGGGGGGAATGTGGGTTATGTTTATAACCATGTAAAGAACGTAGGTATGCCTGTAGGCCCAAATGAAGCTCGAAACTTGGGCACGTCAGAAAACTAAATACTACAATTGCATTTTCACCAAAGATATGGTAGCACGTGGAGTGAAACAGAGCGCATAGCGTATTACTATTACCTATCAGTCAAACTCACCCTCATTTTCTCTCTTTTTGGGTTGTGTTTTACCCTTTTACCGGCCTCACCAGAGCTATGGGTATAGTCTACCGACTCAACAGCCAAAGAATGTACATCAGGGATTGTAAACCCAACACTTTTACTTCTCATGATCTTCATTTGATGTGTCAATCTTGATTACAAGAGGTTGTTGCAGATCCGAGGGAGAGGCTACCACAGGAAGCTGCGATGTTCCTACATCGAGCTCTCCATTCTCGGCCAATGCCTTCTCCAGAGATGATTTTGCAATTTTTGTGACGCAGATAATCAAGACCACTGCAGGACCACAGTGAAAACAGCCAGTATATACATGAGCAAGAAGAGGCTTGTTAAGATAACTGAACAGGAATAATTTAACATGTCATTTTAAGATAAATTCTTCAAATTTTCTATAGAGAAGGGATTGCCCACTCAATGTTGCAAATCCACTGAGCTGAATTGAAGGCCTACAGTTAGAATGCAGTTCTGTTTGCTTTCGGGATATCCATTAATAAGAATGCAGGTTTGTTAAAATGTGCAAATTTATTTCTCCCAAGTCCCATAGACCTTCTAGAATTGCAATTAAATTTCAGTTGAATCAGTTTTATCTGCTCCTCATTTCCTCAAGGCCTAAGCTGTGCCAAGATGAAATTTCATTAGTCATCTATAACCAGGGCAAGCAAAACCTTCAAGGGGATCCCCATGTCTCGGCTATCAGCATGCACTGCTGTTCTTTCATAAGTAGATTCAGAAACCAAAAGCAAGGATGTTTAAAATCTCCTAGGACTTGTGTATAAATCCGGACATGAAATAAGGAGAATGGCTCAATTTACAAGATCCTGATGTATTAAAAAGATAAGGTAAAAAACACATGACTTAAGTCAACTGGCTTGGTATTTTTAA
Source organism: Miscanthus floridulus (assembly GCF_019320115.1). NCBI lineage: Eukaryota > Viridiplantae > Streptophyta > Magnoliopsida > Poales > Poaceae > Miscanthus > Miscanthus floridulus. The sequence continues at coordinate 145,005,369 of NC_089582.1, forward strand.
GACATTAAGATTTTGGTTAAAATTAGAGTGAATTATACCTGTAACTAAGTACCAAAAAAGACAGATGCTATCAGAACTATAGAGGGAGGATAATGGCACATACCTGATAATACAAAGCCAGATATTATCAAAATCTGAAAGAAAAAAGAAACAAGCATAGGTATCAGCTGAAGTTACTAGAACCAATGTATTAAATCAAAATCTACTTCTGAAATACAAATGAGGAATAACTTCTCCGGCATCCTTCGAGAAAAAAAATGAGGAACAACTTAACAGAAACATTTGATTCACTGGTGATGAGGTACCAAAAAGAAAGAGGTTTTCTTTGCTGTAGCATTTGTTATCTACTCCCTCCATCCCAAAAAGAGTCAAACAATTTTAAGTTTGACTAAATTTATACAAAAAAGTACTAAAAACTATGATACTGAATAAATATCATTAGATCAATTATGGAATATATTTCATAGTAAACATATTTGGAGACATAAATGTTGAGATTATTTTCTATGGTCAAATTTTAGAAAGTTCGACTTGTCACCTAGATTTGCATTCTTTTTTGGGATGGAAGGAGCTTGTCGATATAGGATGTTTAATGTTTTCCTTGCACGTCTCCGCTAAAACTAAGACATAACTTGCAACTGTTCCATCTACTTCCAAGTGCTACCCACCAAAATCAAGCACAGCCTAATCAACACACTGATATACCACCACACATGTAAGAATTGTGGCAGTGATCAAAATTTTGCCCTCAAGCTCAAATCAAATATCCGAAGATTAAATCACTCATTCAAGTACAAGTGAAAATGAACAAAATAACTGCAAAGTTTTCTAGGTTTTGCAGAGGTTCGTTGATGACACAACTTAATAGTAACACGGATGTACTGGGAGCGCAAATGGACAAATTTTATCAGATCCCAATCATCTTAATTCTGTATGATAAACAAATCGTTTATGCAAACAGGCATATTTAATGACTTGTGTTCATGTAGGAACCAAAGATAAATGCAAAAAAAAGAACCTAATGATACATTTTTCTTTCTTTATGAAAAAAGTTATTTACTCTGTATTCAGAAATTTTATATCAACTGATAGTTACAAAACACAAGCCAATACATGACATCACAAGCACAATGCAGCAATTGAGATAATGCGTCATTAGTATTACTCACCCATCGAGTAGTCGAGATCTCGCTCCACCCATGTGTCACATCTGATAGATCTTTCAGTGTTGTTCCAACGTACACCAAGGCAAGAGTGATTGGCTGTAAAACAAGGATGATTAGCAACAATGAAATGTAGCATTGCCTTGATGGGCTAAGAACAGTTCATAAATGAAAAGGGTAATATAAAGCTGAGTTAGCTAATGACATGAGTATGCTGTTAATAGTCACAACTCACAAAGTTCTCTGTGTAAATATATTATCAATAAAATAGATTTAGTATCAAACAAGTACCAAAGGAAAACAGCACATTTACTTATAAAGCATAGTCTAACACAGCAAATTATGCAAACAAACAAATGGTTGCAATTATGCAAACAATGTAGCAGATAGTTACAAAGCAAAGTTTCAATGAGCCAGATATAGTATGTGCCAGTAGCCTGGTGCCGTCATACAGCAACAGAGCCTTTTTTTTCTCCCCAACCATTTGGGGTAGTCTAGACATGAAGCCCAAAGAAGCCATCAACAAAGATGACATAAAATGTAAAAAGGTAACAAGTGGAAGCATACCATCATTCCCAACCAAGAAGCCAGCATGTACTCTCCAACACCAACAGGAGTGACAGATAACAGGTAGTTCAACATGTTGAACGGAAGTAAAGGTACAAGCCTTAGTAGCAACACGATCTGCACATATGTTAGAAGCCTTAGTGAAACCACGTAAATGAATCAGACAAATTCATAATATGGTTAGAGTTGGGCAATCCCATATCAGTCCAATGTTATTTTCAGCCAATTGTGTGTCTAAAACCTCCAGACTGCAAAAAATTACCTTGAAGCCAGATCTTTGGATGGCAATGGCTACTGCTTGAAACTTAGGGTAATCTTTGCATTTCGAGAGAACATAAGGCCTCCCAATCTGCAACAATATTATAGAACTCTTACGATATCACAAAAGTAATAATACTTGAAAATAATTGAAACTTACAGTACTTGGAAATCTACTCAGCGGACATAATTATCCACAGGAACAAGGTGCATAAGGTGTAACCAATTATCTTTCATGTAGTTACACGGTTTAAACAAAAAAAGACCCAAAATTTCAAACACGTGTCTAGAATCACAGGAAAACTACAAACAAAAATAGTGAAAATTAGCTCGTTAGGAGCCCATCCAAGATTGTTGTAGTCGAAACACAAGATAAAAAAAAAGGCATGCACCACAGAATACACAGTTTGTAACATGAAAGATAGCAATAACTGGGCAACCAACCAGATGCAATGAACTGATTTAGCACTTAGCATTTACCCAACAGCACTATTCGATTCGCAATATATAATTTTTTTAATACAGAAAAAGGAACATTTACTATACATACCGTCCTGCCAAGCAGAAATGCAGCAGTTGCACCAATTGTTGCTCCAATGGAATCAGCAACAAACCCTACTGGCAATCCAAATAAATAGCCCCCTCCAAGCTGGTAAAAGAATTGCAGCAACATAAAAAGGTGATCTAACGTGAGGGCTCTTAAAAGAGGAAAAGGGCAAGGCTTGTAAAAAGGGGAAATAGCAATCTAACGTACTGTAAGAATTGATGCTGGAACAGCTAAGACTGTCAGAGGGATGTAAGCGAGGGCCCTGTAATATTACACAACACGAATATAATTAAGTTGGAAATGAAAAAGATGGTAAGGTCATATAACATAATATAGAACAACGATACTCCACTACACAGCTTTATGGCATGTCACTGCAAGTGCAAGCCAAATACCAGTACCAGGCATAACAAAGCAAGGCTTATATATATCTTGTAGGTGGGTTTGGGTTTTATTTAAGGGGCAGGACATATGTTTTCTATGAAAAGCTGTGTAGTGGAGTATAGCAGTAAGTGTGCTCCAAAAGTGTGGCTGCAAGTGAGAAACTACCACTTATGTGCAGAGAGTTCAATACTTACAACACCAAAGGACCCCATGGACCCAAGTTCTCCTTGATCCAAACCAGAAAGTCCTTTAAAATCTGTCAATGTAAACTTAAACCAATAAGTACCTGATGCGGAAGTTAAATTAATCTACATTTTAAGCTCCATAATCTTAAGATTTATAGGCAACAAGAAAGCGAGGAGAAGGGAAGCAAGAACTTCTCAAACTCTGGATTATCCTAGTAAATTAAAATATCACAGCATTATGATGTAAACTAGGTAAAAAGAATAAAACTAATTGACAAAAAATCTCTCAATCAAGATGAAAAAAAGCAGAGCAGGTAATGCTGTGAGCTGGACAGCTGAGAAAGGTAAACTTCAGGTATTAAGTTATGACCATCTTGACAACAACAACAACAACAAAGCCTTTAAGTCCCAAACAAGTTGGGGTAGGCTAGAGTTGAAACCCAACAGAAGCAATCAAGGTTCAGGCACGTGAATAGCTGTCTTCCAAGCACTCCTATCTAAGGCTAAGTCTTTGGGTATATTCCATCCTTTCAAGTCTCCTTTTATTGCCTCTACCCAAGTCAACTTCGGTCTTCCTCTGCCTCTCCTCACGTTACTATCCTGACTTAGGATTCCACTACGCACCGGTACATCTGGAGGTCTCCGTTGCACATATCCAAACCATCTCAACCGGTGTTGGACAAGCTTTTCTTCAATTGGCGCTACCCCTAATCTCTCACGTATATCATCGTTCCGAACTCGATCCCTTCTTGTATGACCGCAAATCCAACGCAACATACGCATTTCCGCGACACTTAGCTGTTGAATATGTCGTCTTTTCGTAGGCCAACATTCTGCACCATACAACATAGCAGGTCTAATCGCCGTCCTATAAAACTTGCCTTTTAGCTTCTGTGGTACCCTTTTGTCACATAGGACACCAGACGCTTGCCGCCACTTCATCCACCCTGCTTTGATTCTATGGCTAACATCTTCATCAATATCCCCGTCCCTTTGTAGCATTGATCCTAAATATCGAAAGGTATCCTTCCTAGGCACTACTTGACCTTCCAAACTAACATCTTCCTCCTCCCGAGTAGTAGTGCCGAAGTCACATCTCATATACTCAGTTTTAGTTCTACTAAGTCTAAAACCTTTGGACTCCAAAGTCTCCCGCCATAACTCCAGTTTCTGATTCACTCCTGTCCGGCTTTCATCAACTAGCACTACATCGTCCGCGAAAAGCATACACCAAGGGATGTCCCCTTGTATGTCCCTTGTGACCTCATCCATCACAAGTTATGACCATCTTGAGGCAAATTAAAACAGAAAGCAGTATATATCCTAACAGAATACCATAACAGGGTATAACAGTTACTAAAGACAGAACTAGATAATACCACAAGGATATATCCATAATTGAACAAGGCATGAACGGATGACAAATTAAGCACTAGAATGGTCAGATGACAAAAATGATTCCAACAACTAATCCTCCTGATTCATGCATCCTGACCTACTATGGCACGCAACAGTGGATGTGAGAAGCAATAGAGTACCCTTTGGAAGTTTCCTGCTAGACAGGAAAAGTCTTTCAATCTGGGAATACATGTATTCATGATATGCGTTACTTACAACCATGTCATGTCATAACGCATTGACCTAGTCTACCCAAAACGATACTACATTTCTGATGACTGAAACATTCGAATGCACATTTGACACGGCCCATCATTAGCTCCACTCGAACAGGAATTTCCGGCTAAATAGATAGCAACACGAAGTATAACCATGGCAGATTGGGGGTACCGAGGGGAGGGAGGTGGAGCTGAACCAATCACGAGAGCAAACGAACCCACGTTTCAACAACCAGGATGACTGTTTCCATGCCTAACCACATCATGAATGAAGCTATAAGCAGCACAGATCATCCCAAACGCGTGTCCTCTGATAATCCCAACATGGAATCGCGAACGGGCCGATTTAGCTAGCGGCGGGGTGGAGAGTTGCAGAAACCCGAACCTTCTCGACGGGGAGCGTGAAGAGCGCGACGCCGACGGCGACGAGCAGGACAGCGGCGACGGCGAGGCGGACGGCCGAGGGCCACGAGAGCGCCATGGACGCGAGCAGCCTCCTGCGCCAGGGCCTGAGCCTGCCGCAGTCCTCCCCTCCCTCCCCGCCCTCCGCGTCGTCCGCCCAGCCCCCCGCCCTCCCCCGCGCTCGCAGCCCCACCGCGGCGCCTGCCAGATTTGCCGCCCCCCGGATCCGCCCACCCGCCTCCGCCTCCTCCGCCCTCGCGCACCGCTCGCTGCTACCGCTAGCACGCCCGCCCGCCGCGGCAGCTCATCGCGCGCGAGCGAGAGAGAGAGAGATGCGGGCGGCTGGATCTGGACACAGGCGAGAGGCGAGCGGGTGGAGGTGGAGGTGTCGCGTACTCGCGTTGCGTGTGGGTTCGATTTCTCGTTGCCCCTTTTCCCGGGTGGCCGGGTGGGGAGCACGGGAGGAAACAGGGAGGGGGAGGCTTCGCTTCGCCGGGCTCGCACGCCTTGCTTCCACTTCCACCTACCGTCCGTGTCCGTCCCCGGCGGGGAGCGCCCAGATGGGACGCGCGTGATCCGGTCGCCTCAGGCTGCGGGCGGTGGAGACTAGAGACTGGCGGGTGGGCCCCGTGTCAGACACGCGGATGATGTGTTTATTGTTGTCCATTGCCCTACCGGATAAATAAAAAGTGCCCTCGTGTGATATAAAAAGCTAAAAACTTTGACTATCACTTTCAACATGTCTATAAAATGCTCCTTGCGATTCAAATACATGTCTATTTGACTTGGGCATGAGATAAAAAAAAACTATATATATGCTTGAGTATAAGATGATTAAGCCCTTGTTTAGTTGGGTGAATTTGGATTTTGGGTTACTGTAGCACGCTCGTTTTTATTTGGCAAATAGTGTTCAAACATGGACTAATTAGGCTCAAAACGTCCGTCTCGCAATTTCCCACCAAACTGTGCAATTAGTTTTTCTTTTCGTCTACATTTAATGCTCCATGCACGGGCCGCAAACATTCGATGTGACAGGTACTGTAGCAATTTTTTGGAAGTTAGGGTGGAACTAAACAAGACCTAATGAGCGGTACATGTATGATCATGCGAGTTGCGAGCATCCATATCGATACTGTGTTCTTTTTTTTTAAAAAAAAAGAGGTAAAACATGTGGGACGTAGAGTAAAAAAGAGGCACATTTTTTTGGAGCGGAGGCAGACTGGATATAATCTTGCTCACTTCCTATCTTTCAGATAGGATAAAACTATTTTCTATCCGTGTGCTTTGGCTGTTTTTTTCCCGTCGCTCGACGAACACGCCCAACAGGGCTCGAACTCAGGATGGGACGCCCAGGAGGTAGAACCTCTACTGTGCTGCTTTGGCCGTTTTTTCCAGTCGTCCGACAAACGAAACCAACAGGGCTCAAACTAGGGGTTCGAACTCGGGCCGCCCAGGAAGTAATGAGTCTGCGCTGACCACTTGGCCAAGAGGCCGTTCCCCAGCCATTTATGAACAAAATAGGTGGCGAAGGTGTCGGGAGAGTATAAGACTCTATCCACACCCAGATTTAAGTCATGGTGCACATGACTTTAGGCCAAGACTAGTGCTTTCAGCAATTTATTAGTACGCGATTGAAACGGTCACACTCATGCGTGTGTTGGTGGGTACACGCGTGGTTGTTTTGTAGTCAAGATGGTATGCAGATTAATGCTGTACTCCTTATATAGGTCCAGTTGGGCTTATCCTATATCCGATTGGTTCGACTTCTTTTTTCAGTCGGAACAGTGTTTTTCTCTCACAATAATTCAACCAGAATAGTATTTTTCATCCAGTTTCAGCTAAAATTCAGCCAGCCGAACGAAGCCTAAGATTTATGCTGACATATTCATGATCAAAGTGTTTTCATATTTTATGATATTTTGTTTCAATTTTGTATGGTCTTTGTACCGCAAAAAATAGATACATATATATTCTTAAAGTTTGTAAGATAGGTGTTAGTATATTCATGGATAAAGTTATTTTTCATGTGATATAATTATTTCCTAATAATAATGTTACGTGGAGCAGCTATTGGTGGTAAATGTTTTACCTTTTATATATACATTAAATGGATTAAATTTTCTATCGAAGAGAGTGGTTTTTGCATTGTTTTTTGGGAAAATGTTGACATAATATTATTAGTTATAGTCTTTTGAATTGTTTGAGATGCACTTCAGCGGCCTGTTCGCTTGGTCGTAAACGATCGTAAATTTTCAGTCAGAACAATATTTTTCTCTCACACCAAACCAGCCAGCAGTAATAATCTACGATCGTATACGAGCGTTTCAGCCCCAGTCGAATAGGATGCAAATCGAACTTAATGAGTCGAGCTAAAGTCGAAAGTCATTGAAAACCAATTTATTTATTTTTGTCAAAAAATGATTGAAGCGGAGTAATTTTAAAACGAGCCACCAAGCCAGCTCAATGATTTTTTTGTCGAGACCAATGTCAAACACATGCACATATTTAACACATCATGTCTCCAGGGACAACGTATACATATAGCATTTGGAACAACAAATCACTAGCTAGTGACACACAACAGATACCGACACTACCGGATACTGTGTAGTTACCGAGTGCCCCGACAATTACCGAGTGTCAAAAGTCGGGGCACTTGGAAAACATTACTTATCGAGTGCCAACACTCGGAAAACATAAGCACCCGGTAGTAGACCGATTTACCGAGTCACCACACTCGGTAACTTAAGACACTCGTTAAAACTACAAGTTTACCGAAGGGGCGCACTCGGTAAAAACAGCCACTCGGTATTAAGGTGCCACGTCACCTAGGATAGCAACCGTGCGTCAAACGGCGTCACGGCATGACATGTTTACCGAGTGTTATGAGCATACACTCGGCAAACATCACGGTAACAACAGCTCCGCCCATCAAGCGCTCATAGCAAATAAAAAAGACCAAAAATGTTTACCGAGTGTCACACTCGGTAATAATAAAGTTTTACCGAGTGTAAGTGCACAACACTCGGTAAACACTATGTTTTATCGAGTGTATTGTCGCAACACTCGGTAAAATTCAACCAAATTTCTTGTTTTTCCCTTCATTCTTTTTCCTCTATCCACATATGATATTTAGTACTCCATTCCAAAATATGGTGTTTATTTCGATTTATTTACTATATTTCACAAAATTTTCATTCTTTATGAAAATTAGGTACATATCGTGTAAATTTAATTGTAATAATTAAAATTGAACTCGATAAATCACGAGATTGGAAGAATTAACATTGAAGCATACATCTATATTATAGAAAAATTTTCATAACGTTTCGGAAGTATATTTTCATTCATCGCTGCCGAACCGGTACATCTTCCAAAGAGACACTAAACATTAACAATGACGAGTAGGATTTCTATTAAGAGTGAAATTCAACATTATGATTTGAACTTGGAATTTTTTAGATAGTAAATAGATGACATGAAATAGTTCATGTGAAAGTTTGGTGAATTTTAGGATTAAATTGGCATTTTTTCTTTTTAGTTTTGCATGAAATGATGGATACTTTTACCGAGTGTGACCTTAAACACTCGGTAAAGGTTAGCCACGGCCCACCTGTCCGCCACAGTGGGCTGCCATGCTTCTGTTTACCGAGTGCCGTAGATCTGGGCACTCGGTAAACATGTACCAGGCCACGGTGCTTCTATTTACCGAGTGCCGTAGATCTGGGCACTCGATAAACATGTACCAGACCCACATGTCATTGGGCTGCGGTGCTTGAGTTTACCGAGTGCCGTATATCTAGGCACTCGGTAAACAGAAGCATTCAACACCTACCCGTTTCTCCCTCAGATCGTGCACAGACATTAGCAGGCATCCCCGCGCCGCACACGCCCGCACATCCCTGCCGCACCACCGCCGTCCCCCGCGCCGGCGCCTCCCCGCCGTCCCCCGCACTTGCGCCCGCGCCTCCCCGCGCCCGCGCCCGCGCGCTCCACGCCGTCGTCGGCGCCTCCCCGCCGTCGCCGGCGCCTCCCCACCGTCGCGGCCGCCTCCTCCCCTCCACGCCGTCGCCAGCGCCTCCCCACCGCCGCGGCCGCCTCCTCCCCTCCACCACCGCCGCCACCAGGTGGTCCCCCACAGCCGCCACCACCGGGGGAGGGCGGTCACCCGCCGCCACCGCGGGACTGCCGCCGCCACGGCCGCCTCCCGGACACTTCTGCGCGACATCAGGCAAGGATCGGCTCCTACAACACAACATCCATCACCTGCCATGCATATTCACTTTATTGACTGATGACTGATTTGTAATACAATTTGCTTGGTGCCTTGTTTTTGACGGACCTCTACTATGTACTAGCCGATTTGGCCAATGGAAGATTTTGCTTGTTCTTCCCAAACTTTTTTTTGGATAATGGCTTGTTCTTCCCAAACTACTCATGCTTTCACATTGAAAGGCAGCCGCAGCACAGCTTCCCTATGATGCTAGTGATTAATCAAACTAGGCAGAGGGCTTTGTTAGCTACAATCGCTTGCGTACCAAGTCCAAGGATTGACCTGGTAGACGGATTAACAACAGAAATTAGGGCTCTCTGCCATTTGTGATGCAGCAGAAAAGTTAATTTCTCAAGATGCTGGTCTCCAACCGTCAGTTATAAAGATTATGCCCACTAATTCACGCATAAAAAAACACTATGTGGTGCTACCTTTTGTTCCTTTTTTTAATATATAATGTACCTGTTTCTAGAATTCCTAGCTTGTGATGTCGAAATTGTATATATGTTTGCTTCCCTTTTACTTTAACAAGTATGGTTTCCAGAAATATTATGTGAAAATTAGTCAGCTAGGTGATGATCTTTATATAGATCTGAAGTCATCTACTCCACTAGCTATTATGTTGTTGGTCAGCTCGTGCTGTTCAGTAACAGAGCATGGAGTTTTAGCGTGTATATGGACAATCACGGATGCCTTTTATGCCGTGTCCACTTTATTACCCTTTCTTTGCAGACATCTTTTGTGTTCTGAAGTACATGTTTTTTCTTCCGTGATCCTACACATCAGCATATGAAAAAGCCATATTTTACCATCTCAGGGCATTCATCTGCATACTCATTGGTCTCAACCCAATATTTGTGCTTATTCTTGTCTTTATAACAAACAAATGTAGGAGTATGCTAGAAATATTCGTTCATACCAATGATGACGGGCAAATAAAGAACACAAGGAGAGTAGTTCATCTTAAAAAGTTGTAGTAAGAACCAATACAAGTTGGCAGCTAGCGAATGACCTTGCGACTTCTGGTTGTTCCGCCAAGAGGCACAAGATTCATAAGTTAGCACGTACTACTACTACTTGTTGTTTTCCTTCTTGTTTTTCACGTCGTGGTCGCACAAGTTCGATCTGCACCGTCACCTTGTTGTTCTTCACGCACTTGTCGTCGTGCTCTACCTCAATCTTCGATAAATCTTGCTAGTGATGTTTGTGGCTACAAAAAAATTGGTTCCATGTATTCCTCCATCTACAAGTGACATAGCGGCCTTTCAACCTTAGGTAAAATCTCATCATCCAATCTAGCAAACATCTTCTATGTGAATCGACCAAGAACATGAATGTCTCTTTATCATCTCATATGGTTTTTCTCTAGCACTACTACTCTATTGCTCTAAACTGCAATATCGTCTATATGTTAGGATGGATGACTGTCAGTGGATGTACACGGGCTATCAGAAGAGGGGTCAATACACAAATGAATGGATTGAGAAGGCCAATGATTTCATGACGAAGGCATTTGCAAATGGACGGCGACATGCCTGGTGTCCCTGTAGGAAGTGTAAGAACAAGGCAATAAAAACATATGAGGAGATGACTAAAGATCTTGTCAACAATGGATTTGTAGAGAACTATACCCGGTGGACCATGCATGGTGAACGCCATCGTGCGAGAGAAGAGGTCGTGAGACAACGGATCGAGGAGTTTGATTCTGAAGCCGGGGTGGCAGAAATGTTAAATGACCATGACATGGCTTTCGATGAAGGAAGTGTAGAGCAGGAGCCAGAGCAAACTACAAAAGCGTTTTATGCCATGTTGGATGCGGCACAACAACCCCTTCATGAGCGCACCAATGTTTCTAAACTAGATGCCATTGCACGTCTAATGGCTATGAAGTCCCAGTTTAGCTGGAGTAGAGAATCCTTCGATCAACTGTTGACAGTAGTTGGCACCCTACTTCTGGATGATCACGTTCTGCCAAAGAACACGTATGAGTCAAATAAAATCCTTCGTGCACTCAAGATGTCGTACGAGCAGATACATGCTTGTCCGAACAGATGCATCTTATTCAGGGGAGAACATGCTGACGATAAGTACTGTCCGAAGTGTAAGGCATCTAGGTACATTGAGTTAGAATCTGGTGATGGTCGGAAGACGCAAACAAAAGTTGGCGCAAAGATCCTGAGGTACCTTCCTTTCATACCGAGGATCCAACGGCTTTTCATGAGCGAGGAATCCGCAAAACAGATGACGTGGCACAAAACTGGACGCCGATACACTGACAAGATGATACATCCGTCCGATGGTGAATCATGGAAAAGCTTCGATCGGAAGCATACCGACAAAGCTGACGAGGCTCATAATGTACGCATTGCACTGGCAACTGATGGGTTCAATCCTTATGAAATGGGTTCTTCACCATACACATGTTGGCCCGTATTCGTCATCCCTCTCAACCTCCCACCTAGCGTCGCCTTTCAACGGCAAAATATTTTATTGTCACTTATAATTCCAGGACACCCGGGGGCTAATATGAGTGTGTACATGGAGCCTTTGATAGACGATTTGGTCCATGCATGGGACGAAGGGGTAGTGACATACGACCGATTCACAAAGACAAACTTCAGAATGCATATTTGGTACCATTATTCCATGCATGACTTTCTGGCTTATGGGTTATTTTGTGGCTGGTGTGTTCACACGAAGATGCCATGCCCGATATGCAAGTCAGCTGTGGAGTTCTTTCGGTTGGAGAAGGGGGGCAAGTTTTCTTCGTTTGACAAACATCGACAATTCCTCCCTCTTGACCACCCATTCAGGAGAGACAAGAAGAACTTTCGAAAAGGTGTCACAGTGGAAGACTCTGCACCGGAAATGATGACAGGTGCCCAGGTTCTTGAGATGTTAGATGGTCTTGTGGTCGACAATGAAAAGGGGGGCTTCGTGGGATACGGAAAAGAGCATGCCTAGACACACAAGTCGTGCTTGTGGAAGCTTCCTTACTTTAAGGACCTCCTTCTTCCACATAACAATGATGTAATGCACACTGAAAAGAATTTCGCCGAGGCGGTCCTTCACACAATCATGGACTGGGAAAAGTCAAAGGACAATGTCAAGGCTAGATTGGATCAAGCAACGTTGTGCGATAGACCAAAGCTAAACATGTTGCCTCCCTTACGTGGGAAGTCATGGAAGAAGCCTAAGGCCGACTTCGTCCTAACGAGGGCCCAAAAGAAAGAAGTTCTTCAATGGTTCTAATCATTGATGTTCCCTGACGGGTATGCAGCGAATTGGAGGAGGGGTGTGAACTTAAGTACCATGCGAATCACAGGGCTCAAGAGTCATGATTACCACATATGGATTGAACGCCTTCTTCCGGTGATGGTTCGTGGCTATTTCCCTGATCACATCTGGCGAGTGATGGCAGAGTTGAGCATGTTCTTCCACAAGCTATGTGCTAAGGAGATATCTCGGACCGAGATTGAAGAAATGGAAAGAATAGCCCCGGTGTTGCTCTGCAAGTTGGAGAAGATCTTTCCCCTCGGCTTCTTCAATCCGATGCAACATTTGCTCTTGCACCTACCATATGAGGCAAAAATGGGGGGCCCTGTGCATGCCCGTTGGTGCTATCCAATTGAGCGATGCCTAAAGGTTCTTAGAACAAAATGCAAAAATAAATGCAAATTTGAAGCTTCCTGTGCAGAGGCATCCATTGTGGAGGAGGTGTCATACTTCACAACAAGATACTATGCCGACAACCTTCCTAATGTGCATAATCCACCCCCTCGTTACAATGTTGTCGACAATCAGTCGACCCTCAGCCTTTTTCGAGGGCAACTCGGAAGTGCAAGTGAACCTACCTTGAAGATGTTGAGCCTAGAAGAGTGGCGCTCTATCCAGCTGTATGTGTTGCGGAACCTTGAAGAGGTTGGCCCGTACATTGCGTAAGTTTTACACAAACTTGTTTCTTTTCTTGTCAATATTTTGCATGCACCCATCCAACCCTCTTGTTAACGGCCGTTACAGCAAATTTGTTCTCCTCTACCATCGTCCTTCACGGAGGGAACCCACCGAAGCGGAAGTTGAAACCCTTCTAAGACATGGCGCGGGAGAACAAAATCCCACTTTTATTTGTTGGTTCAAGGAGGAGGTACTGTTCAATTTCATTTGTTGTTTGTACTTAACTCTCAACTCGACAAATATATAACGAATCATCCTACTTGAACTAGCAGGCCAAAACTGGCGTGTCTATGAGTGCCGAGTTGAGGCAAGTTGCCAATGGATTTGAATTTAGGGTCAAGTCATTCTCTGTGTACGATGTCAATGGATATCGCTTTCACACAACTCGGCACGAGCAGAGTCGGCCGAATCGAAGAACCACAAATACCGGTGTTTTCACGCCAGGCACAGATGGGTTGGACTACTATGAAATAATTGAAGAAATATACAAACTCAAGTTTCCTGGTTGTGTACCTCTTCGTCTTGTCATATTCAAATGCCATTGGTTTGATCCCAAAGAAGTGATAAAGACCCCTGAGCTTGGGTTAGTCGAAGTTCTAAAGTCATCCGTCTTGCTAGGAGACGACGTGTACATTGTGGCCCAACAGGCCACGCAAGTTTATTATCTCTCATACCCGTGCCAAACCAAAGACCGTCTTAAGGCGTATGATGTGGTGTACAAGGTATCGCCGCATGGTAAAGTACCCGTCCCAAACGATGATGATTATAACATCGATGCAAACACATATGACGAAGAGTTCTTTCAAGAAGAAGGATTAGATGGGAGTTTTGAGATTGTCTTAGATGTAGATCTCGCAATGGAAGTAGACAATGATACGGTCATTGTTGACGGGGATGATGGAGAGGAGGTTCACAACGCGAAGGACTTGTTATTACTTGAGCAACACCATTCAGGCAGTGTCGCTAGTGATGAGACTTTGAGAGACGATCATAATTACGTCGATAATAGCGATGATGAGATTTTTGGCCCACCTATCAATGATCTTGATGATTATTTCTAGTACATGTAAGATCTGTAGTACTTATGGCAATTTTATACATGTATGATACATTTACTTATTTTGCATCTCTTTTATACATGTATGATACATTTACTTATTTTGCATCTCTTTTATACATGTATGATACATTTACTTATTTTGCATCTCTTTTATACATGTATGATACATTTACTTTTGTATATGCGTACTGATAGTTTATTCCTTTTGTTGTAGGTGATTGATGGTGGGCGGTGGAATCAGGAAGATTAGGTCGGTTATGACCTTACTGGCTGGTGGCGAGGGGTCTAGCCAGGGTGGAGGAGGAGGGCGTGCACAAACTAAGGGTGGAGGGCGTGCCCAGGGAGGAGGAGGAGGACGACGACGAGGGCGTGCCCAGGGAGGTGGAGCCTAGGGTGGAGGTGGAGCCTAGGGTGGAGGAGGAGCCAAGGGTGGAGGAGGAGGACGGCGACGACGAGGGCGTCGAGAGCCGACACCTCCTCCACAGGACGACGACGACGAGTTCGTAGTGGCCACGGAGGAGGATGAGGAGGAGGAGGAGACCAGGGAGGAGATAGCGGAGGCAGTGGAGGAGGCACGGAGGGAGGATGAGACCGAGCGGGCTGAGCGTGAGGAGGATGCCGACTTGCTGGCAGAGGAAAATGGGGTGCCTACGGTTTGGCTACGAGGGTCGTCGCGCCTCCCAGACTTACCCATACAGAGACGGCCAGTGATTCGACCCTCCGGAACTAAGTAAGTAATTTTTGCATGTTAACACTACTTCACAGGTTTTTAAGTTATAACAGAAACTAATATTCAATCTCAATAACTTTGTGCAGGGATTGGGAAATGGTGATCCCAGGGAGTCACTCTCGCCGAGTAAACGGGATCCTAGGTCTTCTGTGCAGGGCAAACTACCCTGGGATGGTGAGGATCGATGGTGTTGTGCAGCCCGCCATGAAGTGGTCCCACTAGCACGCCGCTAGCGATCAGACTGATCGAGCTGGCAGGTGTTATAACAGCAAGGCCGACCGGGTGATGAAAGAGCTGTGGGTACGTGCTCATCGCACTATGCTGATAATAACATCACATTAATTGTATATTACTGACTTTATTTGCTTGTAGGATTACTACACCTTGGCGGAGGGAGTACGTAGGGAGGACGCGGATGACGTGGTGAACAGAGTCTGTGTTCACCGAGTGCAGGACCTCTTCTACGAGACAAAGCTCCTGTGCAGAAGAATTTACCATGCCCGTAGAGGACACAGAGTCACCAGAGCGCAGGCAGTGCACCTGCCCCTGACTAAGGAGCAATACTTGACGGTAAACATGAGATTACATCGTCTGCGATTAATTGCACTAAAATTGATTTATGATTTGTCATGTGCTCGTGTACGTGTAGGTGCCTCCTGCTTGGTGTGCGGGGATGGACAACTGCTGGGAGGCCATTGTGGACAAGTGGTTGAGTGAGGAGTACGAGCAATATCACGCCGTACGCTCACGTTGCCGTGCGATGATGCAGGGTTCCTCGCACAAACAAGGCCCCACTACCCTTAAGGAATATGCAGCCAGATATGTACGCAGATTTCATTTCGTTGTTGCTATGCTAACTTCTGAATGCATAATATCTTATTGTTGTGCTTCTTCCTGCAGAGCCAGGAGTGCGCCTCGTTTAAGGCATATGCCTTGGCACACAAGGGCAAGGCAAAGGACCCCAACCTCGTCTACAACACGGAGGACCCACTCGAGGCATACAGCAACCCGAGCGTGCACAGGCGCCTCAATGAGTACACGGCGATGGCGAGAGAGATCCATGGGTCAGAATTTGATCCGAGCACCGCTGACCTCGAGGGTGACATCGTCATGAGGTTGGGACTAGGTAAGCCACACGGGCGGTACTATATGGGCAACAGCACCATAGACACGGCCAACACTCAGACACTCGCCCAGATTAGAGCCCGGAGCACGAGTTCGAGTCTGGCCATACGCCCACGCTCACAGCCCCAGGTGGTAGCACTCCAGGTTAGTTCTGTTGCATTCGTTGTCCATTCATTTTCTACTCGTTCTTTATTTGCATTCTAACTATGTGATAAATAATTGTAGGCCCAGATTGAAGCCCTGCAGGAGTCACAGCAAGCCTCACAGAGCCAGCTTCAGGCCCTCGAGCTGTCGCACCAGGCCGAGTTGGCACAGGAGAGGGCGCGAGTGCAGGCCCAGCTTGAGGCCTTCCAGCAGGCGCACAAGGACTGGTACGAGTACATGGCCCGTTTTTCTCAGAGCATGGGCCAGCCTCCACCGCCTCCGCCGCCGCCGATGATACCGTTGGTGCCTCCACCTCCGTGCGATGGCACTCCTGTGAGTCACTTAGATGCACTCTTCACTTTTGTGTCATATAGAGCTACCTTCGACTTATACCTTAGTTTGACCTACCATAGCTTAGACCTTAGAATTTGCTTTGATCCAGATAACTCACATGTGCAATCTCATTCTAGGGACCTTCTACAGCTGGATCGAACAACGATATGCAGGGTGATCAAGACCTGGACTTGACTCCGTTTCTCCGCAGGCCTCTGACCATGTGACATGCCATCCGACCTTGTTTGATGGGTTTGTATGTTGAACTGTGGACTTGGTTGAACTTTGTGGACTTTGGACATATGTTGATGGTGTTTGTGGACTTTGCATGGTGCTTGTCGACATATGTTGGTTATTGTGAGTGGATGTGACATTTGTGGACATATATGTGATATATATTGCCTATCTGTCATGTTATTATAATTTCATGTGATTTTGTTGCTCATTGTGACTGGATATGCACTGAAACGAACAAAAAAAATTATGTGGACATATTTTACCGAGTGTAGCACTCGGTAAAACAGAGATTCTGTCAGTTTTACCGAGTGTAGCACTCGGTAAAACAGCGAACAGAACCAATTTGGTTCTGATTCTGTGCATTTTGCCGAGTGCCATTTTTTACCGAGTGCGGCGTCCCCACTCGGAAATATTTGACTACTTTTTACCGAGTGGGAACACTCGGTAAACATTATTCCTGAAGTTTATTTGCGGAATTGTTTGAATCACGAAAATGGTTATTCTTTTACCGAGTGTTAGGAGCTACACTCGGTAAACATTATTCAAAAAATTTATTTCCGGAATTGTTTTAATCACGAAATGCTAATTTATTTACCGAGTGCTGCTAGTGACACTCGGTAAACCTCGCCGTTAACGGTTAGTTTGGAGGCTGACGACTGTCAAGTCATAATTGTTTACCGAGTGTCATTGTAGCACTCGGTAACTCCATGCTCCGAGTGCGCCGATATTAGACACTCGGTAAAATAACTTCACCGAGTCGTTGTTTGCCGAGTCCACTTTACCGAGTGTGGCACTCGGTAAACAGTTTGCCGAGTGTGTAGCACTATTTGCCGTGTGTTACTCACACTCGGTAAATAAACAGTATCCCGTAGTGCGACATATATAACACGTACTACAATATTACTATTACATTACAAATTTTTGGCTATCTATATATAGTGATCAGTTTTACATATATGTAAGCCAAACTCTGTCTCTAATTGGTTTCCAAACGATTTTTTTTCTCACCTGATAAACACAAACTTGATGGTTGACACACAGATGGATGGATATACTTACGGCCGGTAATAACGTCGCTTTTTCGAATGTCAATCACGTAGCACGCAGTATATATAGTGTATGGACACGGCTCGCACGTACGTAGAGAACTAGCACAAGCTAGCCTTACACGTACGCTCTCGCGCCATGCATGCAAGCGTGCCCGGCCACGGCCTTCAGCTCATCATCAGACGCCGCCGCACCTGTAGGTGAACTTGCAGGAGTGGCCCACCTTGACGGTGTACTTGTGCTGCGGCTTGACGAGGAAGGGCGGCAGGCGGAGCAGCGCCTCGCACACGCAGTCCGGCTCCACCTCCTTCAGCCACCGGCAGCAGTCCCTGTACGCGCGGTGGTCGTCCTCCTCCTCGTCGTCCTCGTCCTCGTCCTCGTCCTCGTCTTCATCCTCGTCTTCATCCTCGTCCTCATCCTCGTCGGCGTCCTCATCTTCGTCTTCGTCCTCGGCGTCGGCGTCGTCTCCATCACGCAGACGGCCACGGCGGTGTCGGCGGCGACGGCGGCGCCTGCTGCTGGAGCCGTGGCGGCGTCGTGCGCTGCCGCCGCCGCCGTCTCCGCTGCGGGTGTTGTTTCCGTTTCCCACCACGGAGGAGTGTCTGGTGGTGCCGTTGCGGTCGTCGTCGTCGGTGGAGGCGTCCACCTCCGCCTCGACGGTGATCATGGAGGACGCGGCGGGTTTACTGGCGGACGCGGCGGGTTTACTGACGACGCCGCTAGAGCTCTTCTTGTCCTGGTCACGGTGGCGACGGTCGCCGCCGCCGTCGTCACTGTCCTCGTCTTCGTCTTCGTCGTTGTCCTCGTCCTCGTCGTCGTGATCGTGGTGGTGGTGCTCGGGGCTGGTGGGCGGCAGGATGGCGCAGGCCTGGCTGGCGATGGCGAACTGCGTGAGGCAGAACTTCTTGGTCTGCGCCTCGGCGCCCGGCACGCTGAGGAATGGGAGTAGCAGGACCGCGGCGAGGATCGCCACGCGGAGCGCTGGAGCAGCCATGCCGAACCGAAACCCCGCCCGGCCGGCCGCTCGCTCTCGGCCGGTGGAGGTGGTGGAGGGAGGGGTATTAATCCTTCAAGATTTCAAGAATGTAGGTCATGATGTTCGATGCATGGTAGATGAGTGCCGCGGCTTTATATATATATGCATATGCTTATGGATGGACCAATCTCATCGATGTGTGCGTGTCAGATAGATCGAGCTGTGTATTCCATGATGCATGACATCAGATGCATGTTTCTCTTTGCATGGTTGCTGGATTCGCGCTGGAATGGGAGTAGTAGGCGGGGAGAAGGTGATGAGTTCTAGGTGCCTCATGCTCGCCGTGTGATATGCTCCCAACTTCCACTTCCATTGGCAATTGTCCAGTTTGTTTAGTCCACTCGTGGTGTGAGGACGATGACTTCTTCTTCAATTCTTCTTTGCTTCTTTTATTATGGATGGATGATCTTTGTGTGACTTGCTTAGTTTATTGCACACCTAGCTATCTTTGTGTGACATTGTGGTGTGTGTGTGTGTGTTGGGGGGTGGGGCGTTGTCGGCTCGTGGTGTGGTTATATGACTCGCTCAAATTTTAGTTCTATTTGTATATCCTTTTTTTCTCACCGGATTACAGCCTCCTGAGGCCATGATCTTATTCTTTGCTAGCTATATCAACAGTATTGTTTGTTCAAATAAATTTAAACTTCCCTGCTAATGGACATTTTCTTCCTGGGTATTGTTTGTTCAAATAAAATAAAAGTAAGAAGGTGATTCTTCCGTATGTCATCCCTCCCGGCTCAAGGCATTTCTGACCCTATCCTATGGTTGACTAGAATTCCCCTA
This sequence comes from Miscanthus floridulus, assembly GCF_019320115.1. Classification (NCBI taxonomy): domain Eukaryota; kingdom Viridiplantae; phylum Streptophyta; class Magnoliopsida; order Poales; family Poaceae; genus Miscanthus; species Miscanthus floridulus. The sequence continues at coordinate 145,025,213 of NC_089582.1, forward strand.
ACACCGTTGGATTTTATGGTAATCCAATGACCTATATTAGTTTAAATGGCCCATAACAAATATTGTAGAGCCTTTCTTTCGTCTAATAAAAACGTCGCTTCCACCAATAAGGATCTTTCTTTTGTCTAATAATAACGTCGTTTCCACCAATAAGAGCTTGTTTGGATACTCTCTTCTAAACTTTAGAGCTCTAAAAACTTTACAACATTTTAGCTTAGTTTAAGATTTAAAGCTCTAATGTGAGGTGAGCTAAAGTTTAGAGGTATTTTTAGACCACTTGTTTAGAGACTCTATATCTAAAGTTTAGAGCTCTAAAGTTCAGAGGAGAGGATCTAAAAAGGCCCCAACTGGTTGGTGGTGGGCCCAAGTCACTCATGTGCTAGTGGCTTAGATTAATTAACTCAAAAATAGTCCATACCACATAAAAAAGAGTCCTCTATGTCCCCAACATGTGGGTCCTTCGGTCTTTATGCATTGGGTCCGTCAATTCCAGATTAGTGTGATCTTGATCTTGCTAAAGGTTCCTTTGAATTGAATTTGGTATGTGCTCTTCATTGTATTTTACTGTGTAGTAAGGTCAAGTGAACTTTAATTTGAAAATAGCTTTTGCGTCAGTTTGTCTTCCAAAATTATTATTTTTAAATAGCCTCTTTATATGTTTAAAATGAACTTAACATACTGCACCCCACCACGACATTATAACTCTTTAGTTTGTATATCTTTTGTACTATATTAATCAGTGGCCAAACTAGTATTTTGTACGATCGTGTTGCTGTTCTACTCCTTCGGTCGGCTAAGCTTCTTGTCATTCAGACCAGAGGCTACAGGCCTACAGTTAATTTTTTCTCATTTATGGGTTGGAAAAAGATATGTTTTCAGTTTTCACGATAGTTTGTAGAACATAAGTGGCAAAATATAGAAAATAAATGATGTTTAGAACAGCAACCTACAATGCGATTTTGTAGTAGGTGGGTCTTAACTCTTTGAATTTTTTTAATGATTAATCGCAAATATAGCATTTATTTAGGGAAAATGTAAATGTAGTATCTAGTCGGGTATTTGAGGGCCGATAGGACACTTATCGGCCGATAAGTTCTTATGTGCGTTCCTCCAGCCGACAACCAAGTGGGCCATATCAGGCCGTTGGGGTCCAATCGGCACTCAGGTGGCCGACAGGATTCCTTCACCCACTCACATCAGCCTTTTTGCTCGTTTGCAACGCAGAAGATGATTAATTAATTAATTTCAGTTCCTTCAGAGTAGCAGCTAGCTAATAATAATCTCTGTGGACTATGGCTGGTTTGACAGCCAGCCATCGTCGATGAATCTGATGTCCACGAATCTTTGCACCTCCTCCTCGGTCAAACGCTTCTCCCAGCCAACTCTTCTGCTCATCTCCGACCCTGGTCCCGTGCACTCAACCTCTGCAAACGTGACGCTCCACCTGAAAAAAAAACAAAATGAATCATTTCGCACGCACGCATGGCGAATGCATGCATGGCGCCGCGCGCAGCAGTGGCATGCACGATATATAGATGCTTACACGTTGCCGGCGGCGTTCCAGGCCTGCCAGCCCTGCGGCACGACGACGCCGTCCATGCGCGTGCGGTAGAACACGACGGCGGCGAAGGCGTTCCACGCGCGGCCGAGGTAGGTCTGGCCCTGGCCCTGGGCCGCGCCCGCCGCCTGCACGGCGCCGCCCTTGAACACGAGCCCGCCGGGGCTGCCGGCGGCGACCCGCGCGTGCGCGGTCACCCACCCGGGCTGCGGGCCCGGCGGCATGTCGGACACGAGCGCGCAGTCCTCGTAGATGGACTGGCCGAAGCCGAAGACGAAGTCGACGGCGCCCCGGACCTGGCAGCCGCGGAAGTAGTGCCGTCCCTGGAAGTCGCACAGCGTGTCCTGGAAGCCGTGGAACTCGCAGGCGTAGAAGGCGCTCTTGTCGCCGCCGACCAGCGCCGCCACCGCCTGGTTCTCCTTGCTCAGCTGGTCGTCCGGTGCCCTGTACGTGTTCTGCACACATCGCGCGCGTTGCCCGTTGCCCGTTGGCGAGGCTTGCGAGCGTCGATCGATCAAGAAGAAGAAGACGACGATCGAAGGATAACCTTGAAGGCGATGCCCCGGGCGACGAAGTTGTCGGCGAGGACGGTGAAGGTGGCGCTTTGGAACGTCGGCGACTGCTCGTCCACCGTCACGTTGGGGCGGCCCATTATGTCGTCGATGCCGGCGTCCGCGTGCGCGTCGAAGCTGATGTCCGTCGTCGACGAGCCGTCCCCCTCCAGCAGGATGTAGCCTTTCTGCTTTGGGATGCTCACCTTCTCCCTGCAATGCATGCATGCATGCAAGTACCGACATATTGCATTAACTGCTAGATGCTAGCTCATCGCTTCATCAGCAGCAGCAAACAAATTAAGACTAGAGTATGTTCCTTCAATTCTTTTTAATTTCCACATAATACCAGAGGTTATAATATCGAATGAACTAGTACTAGCTAGCACAGAACAGCAGTAGAGTAGAGATAAGTGTAGAACGAAACGAACCAGTAGGTGCCGGCCATGACATGGATCTTGATCCAGTCGCGGTTGCCGTCCGGCACGGAGTCCACCGCCGACTGCACCGTCCTGACGTCACCTCGCCCGTGACAGTCCACGGTGATGGTCCGGGACACCGGCGCCGCCCATGCCAGGCTCGGCGTCGTGGACAGCAGCCCGAGCAGCAGCGGCGCCATTACGAAGACTACTACTGGCATCACTAGCAGCGGCGACGAGATGGAGGAGAAGCAAGCAGACGCCTGCATTCTTCTGTGCGTATTTTGGCGTGCGCGCGTCGAAAGACGATTGTTCTGATGAGATGATTATGATGATAATGATGATGATGTGGTTTGGTGTACATATATGTACACGACAGATATGACGACTAGTACTGTGGCTTCCGTGTGCTCATATGGTGCATGATTGTGGCCTTGACGAGTCGTTTAGCTAGCTAGGGCCACGTTTAGATTGTAAAAAATTTCAAACCGATGAATAGTAGCACTTTCGTCTTATTTGGTAAATATTGTCTAATCGTGGACCAACTAAGCTCAAAAGATTCATCTCGTGATTTCTAACTAAACTGTGCAATTAGTTATTTTTTTAACTACATTTAATGCTCCATGCAAACGGCTAAAAATTGATGTGATGGAGAGAGAGTGAAAAAACTTGGAATTTGGAGGTAAACAAGGCCCAGGTGCCGTGCATCAATCAAACGAATCTTGTGAGATTTAGATGGATGCACGTGGCCGCCAGCTGCATTAATATGAGTTGACAACAAGTAAGCCCTGGCAAAGGCCGACAAACTTCAGAACTAGAATTTTTTCTAACGTACACTCCTCGGCATTTCTATTTGCATTGCACGCGCATTGCTGACGTATGTAAGAGATTTTCTTTTACGAGTCTTCACTTCCTTAGATACATAATAGTAAACTTATTTGTAGATACAAATATTGTTAATATTTTCTGTAAATCTAGTTAAACTTAAGAAAATTTAACCAGCACTCTTTTTAGGATGAAGTTTATATATCAGTCTACCTATTATTACATTTATTAAACAAATATGCATAAGAAGGCCTATCCGCGATACCAAGAGCACGTTTGCATCCTATTAAAACATTGATTCGATCTCTAATACGATAATTTGACTAAAGGAAAGATTAATAATACATTTTGGAAACATTTTTTTTAATAATTCTAGTAATGATTTTTTAAACAATTATAATTCTAGTAATGATGATCATATCAGTGCAAATAAAAAATGAGATATTAAAATGCACGTCAAATGAGAGATCTCTATTTTTGTATGAGTACATAATTTTATATCATATAAACATAGTGATGATATCTCATATTTATTGTAGTGTGATCTCACATTGATTTTATGTATCTCATCTCAAGTTCTAAAGCACTTAACTGTAGTCCCTGCATGCTCCTGTGCGATGACGCCATGTTGACAATGCCTAGTTAGAGAGAGTTATTAGTTTTCAGATGGCCATGTGCACAAACGACAAAGTCGGAGCTGAAGCACGGCCATGGCCTCGTATATGTATGATGACTCAGCACACGGGACGCGTGCATATGCTTGTCTTGGCACGCCAAAGTGGCATGCCAAAAAGGAAGGCTAAAAGATTCAAATGACCAGTTTAATATAGGGTTAATTAGATACATGACATTACAAATATCGTGGTTCAGAGATATACCATTACTATTCATGATATGGGAAGCGTACCATTATAATTTTGCATATCTCTACAATATACCATTACTTACCCCTTTGACATGTGTATCGCAATTTAGACCAAATTGATTACCCTCATCTTCTTCCTCTCACCTCCCTCTCTCGTATTTTGTACGAGCTGTTCACTGCTGGACATGGCCGGGTGTGTGAAATATCTGTGCGCAGTGCGCACCTCCCTGCTCATTAGCCCACAAGTATCGCGCTCTCGCTGCCCAGCTCGTCAGCCCCGCCACTGCCCACTGTGGCCGTGCATGCGCACCTCCTGCTCCCGGTCCGCCACAATGGCACATCCGCGGCACTGCTGGCTTGCGAATGGATGGAGCACTCCAGCTTGTCCCTGCGGCACGCCGCACGCTAATTAGATGGTCACAGCGGAGCTAGCTACTCTACAATAATGGAGCTAGCTACTCTATAACTAATAAGCGAGAGGTACATCACGTACATGGACCTCCGTGCAGCCGGTGCTCAGGCACACACGGAGTACTGGCAATCCAGGAGTTGCTCAGGCACCTATGAGAGGGAGAGGGAGAGGGAGGCGAGAGGAAGAAGATGAAGGCAATTTGGTCTAGAAATTGTGATAAACAGGTCGATGGGGTAAGTAGTGGTATACTTCGAAGATATACAAAATTATAATGGCATACTTCCGATACCGTGAATAGTAATGATATATCTCCGAGATATTTGTAATGACATGTATCTAATTAACCCTCTAGTTGAGGGACGAAACCAAGCACCGATCGAGATAAATCTGAACGACTTACGCTAAAATATCCCACCATGGTTTCCTTCCTAGATTGAATTTGAGTCGTCGACGAGCGAGACTAAATTTGGGCAGTTGCAATTAAATCGTAGTAGAAACTAGTTGTACATTCCCAAACCCAGACCTCAGAAGAGCCAAACAGCCTCGCGGTGTGTGGCGACTCGGCTGCATTCGCCGCAAGAATATATTGAGCCATATTTACGTCATCAAAAGATGCCCAATAAAGTCTACAAGTACAAAAAAAAAATCATTTGAATTTTGGCCATGTGCTCCACTGTCAAACTACAAACTAAATGGTCATAAAAAAATGATTGTTCGATGCAACAGTGTTACAGGAACGAAATACACAGCGATGTCGACAAGATGGTGGAATGCTAAGGTTAACAACATGCCTCGCACCCTTCAGACGACTGGCCTGGCTCCCGTTTCTGCATTTGCAGAACATTGCTACAGCTACATATGTACAGTGGGTGGGTTGCGTCTCTTATTTTCAAGACTTAACACTAAGCACATCAGTGAACGGAGACATTGAAGAATGCTTCACAATTCACCAATGACAAGGAAAACCTAGAAAAAATAATCAGAAAAAAAACATGTGTCAGATCAATAAACAAAACGACAACAGATGCGCCAAGAAATAATATAACAAGTATAGTTTATAAAGGACGAAATGTGTACCATAAACATTGCCACAACACCACCCAGCCCTGGCAACCAAGCGCTGCAAATCAGCCATGATCAGAGTTGAGTCGCAGAGTCCGATATCATTCTGAAATAATGCAAAAGAGAAATAGTATGTAGGAAACTTAGTGGGGAATGCTCTTATTCCACACTTCACGAGTACCTTATCCCAAGTAAATCTTGCATCTCAGAAGTTAAATTTGTAAAGGGACTAACGTGTAAGCACAGTAGTTCCAACATAAAACTTCTGATACCAGTCATCAATGGTATCTATCATAATCACGTCTTCCATGCCTCCTCCAACCTGATTTTACAACAGAGACTAGCATTCAGCTTCAAGTGAAAAAAAAGTGACTATTAAAACATTCGGAGCTTGTGATGATGGAAAATAATGATATGAGCCTAGAGGACTGCCATCAGAAGGAAAAATGAAATAGAATACCTCCTCCATTGGAAAACTGGAGGTTCCATTGAGTGTCTAGAATCTGGAGGGTGCTTGGATCTGTTGGCCCGATTGGATCTCAGATTCAGATCTGAATCTACCAGAGGCAGCTTGACCCTTGGCCGCTTGGATTGAATGAAAAATACAATGGCCTATTTTTACGATGACACTTCCTTATCTTTTATAGGCAAAGGGGACTCTCACTTGCTACAGCATATTCCAACCACTAAAGTGGATGCTAAGCATATTCTTAACACTAGGCTTGGAAGCCAAAGAAAGTAAAAAGTACAGGAAAAGTAAAATACAAGTGCTTTAGCACTAGGCTTATCTATCAATCTCCCCCAAAGCCTTGTGCCGAGCCCTGGAGGTGATCTGCTGTAGCCCAATCATCTCCCTCATCTTCTGGAACTTGGACTTCCCCAGCGACTTGGTGAGAATGTCAGCCAGCTCATCGGTAGTGGCAATATGGCTAGCCTTGATGCTTCCGTCCTCCAAGCAATCTCTGATGAAGTGGTACTTGATGCGGATATGCTTGCTTCTTTCATGGAAGACAAGGTTCTTGGCCAGAGCTAGAGCAGACTTGCTGTTCACCTTCAGCTCAACCACATCCACCTTCCCGCCAAGGAGCTCTGCCAGCATCCTTGACAGCCACAGCGCCTATGTTGTGGCAGTGGTGGTGGCGATGTACTCCGCTTCACAGCTTGAGAGGGCCACCACCTTCTGCTTGAGGGACTGCCAGCTGACCAAGCAATCAGCGAGGAAGAACATCGTCCCAGTTGTGCTCTTGCTGGTATCCACATCGCCGGCGAGGTTGCTGTCGCAGTAGACGACGAACCACGCCGTGTCGGAGGCCCTTCCGTAGTGAAGACCGTAGCCGAGGGTGCCTGCCACGTAGCGCAGGATTCGCTTGACGGCCTGCAGATACTCCATCGTCCACCGCTCCATGAACCGGCTCATGTGCCCGACGACGAACGCGATGTCCAGCCGAGTATGGACCAGGTAGCGCAAGCTCCCGATCAGCCGCCGGTAATGGGTTGGATCGACCTCCTCCGTGCTCTCCCGACTCAGCTTGAGCTTCTTCTCCATCGGGGTGTGGGCCGGATTACAACCTGTCATGCCGCCGAGCTCGAGGATGCGCTTGGCGTAGTGGGTTTGGCGGAGGGCGATCCCGGTGGCATCCTGGCGCACTTCGACGCCGAGGTAGAAGCAGAGGAGACCGAGGTCGCTCATGTCGAACACCTTCTTCATCTTCGCCTTGAACACCTCCACCTTCTGCCCTTCAGCGCCGGTGATGATGAGGTCGTCGACGTAGACGCTGACCAGTAGAACGTTGCGTCCGCTGCCCCACCGGTACACCGCCGCCTCATGCGCGCTCTGCTTGAAGCCCATCTTCTTGAGTGTGGCGTCGAGCTTCGCGTTCCAGGCGCACGGTGCCTGACGCAGGCCATAGAGTGGCTTGCGCAGGCGGTACACCTTCCTTTCTTCTCCGGCGACGGCGTAGCCAGGTGGCTGGCGCAAGTAGACCTCCTCCTTGAGATCGCCGTTGAGGAAGGCGGACTTCACGTCCATGTGGTGGACTTGCCACCCCTCTTGAGCCGCCAGCGCGAGGACACGGACTGACTCCATGCGCGCCACAGGGGCGAAGGCGTCGTCTTAGTCGATCCCCTCCTGCTGAACGAAGCCGCGCGCCACCAGCCGCGCCTTGTGCTTGATCACCGCGCCCAGCTCGTCCTTCTTAAGCTTGAACACCCACTTCAGGGTGATAGGGCAGTGGCCGTCAGGCAGTGGCACCAGCTCCCAGGTGCGGTTCTGCTCGACGGACTTGAGCTCCTGCTCCATTGCCGCCCGCCACACCGGATCACCCTACGCCTCAGCGTAAGTGGTCGGCTCACCGGCATGCGTCAGATGAAGCTGGGCGAAGAGCCTCTCGGGCTGGTCCTGTGAAGACTAGTCGCCGAGGATGCTCGCCACGGTGCGGTATCGCAGAGGCTCATTGTCGTAGTAGGCATCCAGGCGGTCTTCATCGTCCTCCAGCGGTGTGGCGTCCTTGACCTCCGGCTGCCCTGCGTGCGCTGGAGTCGCAGCGGGCGAGGTAGAAGACGCCGAGGAGGTCGGCTGGTACGCTGGAGAGATCGGCTGTGATGATGTAGAGGTCGGATGCGGTGCTGGAGAGGTCGGAGCTGCTACCGATGGACTGTCGACCACCGCCGATGGGTTGCCAAGCTCCCCCGGATTTGGTGATGGCGAACGAGGCGAAGTTGGTGAAGAGGTCAGCACTGGTGATGAAGACCCATACGTCGATGAAGATGCACCTTGTGCTTCCTCAGCACCTCCAGCCCATGCGTACTCGACGGTGAAGTCGCGAAGCGCGGTCGCCAACCCATCATCCACCGCCTTATCCCATGCCCAACCGCGTCCTTCATCGAACACGACGTCGCGCGCCACGCGCACACGCCGTGTCGTCGGGTCGAGCACGCGGTAGGCCTTAGCCCCCTCTGCATAGCCGATAAAGACCCCCGGCGAGCTGCGATCATCGAGCTTGCCGACGTGGTTCAGCTCCTTGACGAAGGCGAGGCAGCCGAAGATGCGCAGATAGCTGACCGCCGGCTTGCGCCCGTGCCAGGCCTCATATGGCGTCTTGCCGTCGAGCGCACTGGTCGGAGAGCGGTTGAGCAGGTGTACGACTGTCATTACGGCCTCCCAATAGACCGTCGGCATGCCGCGCTGTTTGAGGAGAGCGTGCGCCGCTGCCACCACCGTCTGATTGCGGCACTCGACCACGCCGTTCTGCTGCGGTGAGTAGGGCACGGAGTAGTGGCGTTGAATCCCCTCGTTGGCGCAGTACGCCACGAACTCAACTGCCATGAATTTGCCGCCGTTGTCCGTGCGGAGCACCCGGAGCTTGCGGCCGCACTCCTCCGCGGTTGCCTGGTGGCGCTTGATGGCGTCCGCAGCTGCTACCTTGGAATCGAGCAGCACGGCCCACATATAGCGGGTGGCGTCGTCGACGAGCAGTAGGAAGTAGCGCCGACCTCTAGGAGTGGCCGATGACACTGGACCGCAGAGGTCGCCGTGCACCAGCTCGAGCTGCTCGGTAGGAGGCTTGACACGGGAAGGGACGACGCTTCAGCTTGGTCACCACACAGGTGTCACAGAGCTGCTCGACGTGGTCGATGCAGGGCATGCCGCGGACCATCTCCTTCTTGCCGAGCTGCTTCAGGGCTTCGAAGTGAAGGTGCCCGAAGCTGCTCGTCCTTCTTGCCACCTGTACATGGAGCACATAAAGGCGGTTGCTTCCCCGGTTCACCTTGGCGAGAAGACGGCAGCCTCTATCCCAGATGTGCAGCATGCTGTCCTCAATCTCCACCCGCGAGCCGTTCTCGTCCAGCAACCCGACGCTGATGATGGAGTTCTTCAAGGCCGGGATGTAGTACACCCCGGTGAGAAGACGGTGCTCCCCCGTCTTGGCCTTGAAGATGACCGAGCCGACGCCCTTGATCTCTACGGCGGAGGCATCACCGAACTTGACGGAGCCCTTCACGCCGGAGTCTAGGTCGGAGAAGAACTCGCGCCGACCAGTCATGTGGTGCATTGCACCAGTGTCGAGGTACCAGCCGTCGATTTTATCATCGGCGGCACCTTTGCCGAGGAAGGCGTGGACGCGCGGTTCATCGAGGTGGAGCTCGGCGGAGCCAGCCGACCTGGAAAGGGGAAAGCTTGGACCTTTCACCCCCTCCCCTGTGTCTTGCCGCAGCTCGACGCACCCGTGCGCCAGGAACAGGGTGGCATTCTACTCTTCTGCTTGCACGACGTGAGCCTGCCCACCGTGGCGTGGAGGAAGGCGGCAGTCCTTGGCCCAGTGGCCAGTCCTGCCACAGTTGTTGCAGGTGTCATCCCGGGTCACCTTGCGCTCGCCGGCGGCGCCGCCATCAGCACCGACCTGGCCCCGAGGTCCCTTCTCCTCCTCCTTGCCGCCGCGTGGACGCCGGCGACGCTCCTTGGAGCCGGACGAACCGGATCCTTCCTCCTTGTCGAAGGCGCGCCACTGCTCCATCGTGTATAGTAGCTTGCCTCCGGCGGCGCTCGGCTCGGTGTGAGGCCCCTCCTCGCGGTCCTGCACCAGTCCTGCACCGCCTTGATCCTCCCGGACACGTCCTCGACGGTGAGCTGCTCGAAGTCGAGGAGCGTCTCAATCGACATGACGATCTGCGCGTACTTCCTCGGCATGCAGCAGAGGAATTTCTCCACCGCGCGCTCCTCCGTGAGGCCGGTGTCGCCGTTGCGCGCCATCTGCTTCATCAGATTGGTAAGACGAAGGGCAAAGTCCTCGACTTGCTCACCAAGCTAAAAGGCGAGGCCTATCCACTCCCCTCGGAGGCGCTGCAACGTCGCCCGGCGCACACGATCTCCACCGATGCGTGCCGCGACGATTGATTCCCACGCCAGCTTTGTCGTAGCCTTGTTGGCGAGGGAGGCGCCGAGCTCGGTGGGGACGGTGGCGCACAACGCCTCCAGCGCCCGGCGATCGTCGTCTAGTCGACGCCGCCGACGTGAACCGCCTCCCACAGCCGTCGGGCCTGCAACTTGACCTTCATCAGCAGGCTCCACTCGTGGTAGTTCGACTTGGTGAGCATCGGCCAGGGCGTTCTCGCTCCGGAGTCGCGGTAGACCGTTTGCAGCACTGGGGAGCGGCCACGCCGACCACGACGCCGCTCTGGCTCCGGCTCCCGCTCCATCTCGGCGTGCAGTGTTGCGACCGCGTCTACCGCGGCCTGGGCCGCAGCCGTCGCCTGCCTGGCCGCCTCGGCTGCCGCCGCAGCCTCTGCGGCAGCAAGGCGCGTCGCGCGATCGTTGGCTCTGGCACCCGCAGCGGCGCGCGCTCTCGCGACCTGGCTGGCGGTGGACATGGCGTTCACTCACTCAATAACCCTCTCGAATCTGATACCAGATTGTTGGCCCGATTGGATATCAGATTCAGATCTGGAACTACCAGAGGGCAGCTTGGCCCTTGGCCGCTTGGATTGAATGGAAAATACAATGGCCTATTTTTACAATGACACTCCATTACCCTTTATAGGCAAAGGGGACTCCCACTTGCTACAACATATTACAACCACTAAAGTGGATGCTAAGCATATTCCTAACACTAGACTTGGAAGTCAAGGAAAGTAAAAAGTGCAGGAAAAGTAAGATACAAGTGCTTTAGCACTAGGCTTATCTATCAGGATCTCCTATGAGGCATAGGCCACCCAGAACATGGACCTGGTGGAGGATTCAATGGTCGTCCACAGTGAAATTGGTTGGGTGGTGCTTCGAAGTGATCTGGACATGGGGGGCCTGAATGATTGTAGAAGATAGTGCAATGAGTGATAAATAACATGAACTGCACGTTGCTTGAAAAGGAATAGGATCAACTGGATACTGATAAGAACAAAATTGGCTAAACATAAAAGTTTAATTCATGAAAAACACAAGTAAATCCGGTATTTCAGCAAAATTGTTCATAAATAAACGGGACCAGTTGGATGCAAAACTAAAATGTTGCATTGGCAGAAAGAGGAGGGGGGAATACCTGGTGGAAAGAACGAGGGAAACCTTCCACCATCCATAACTTCATGGTGCATTTGCCCCCTATCATGAAAGTGGCGCAATCTATCATCGAAGTGATGCATTCCATCATCAAAGTAATGCCCTCCACCATCAAAGCGATGCCCCCTATCATCAAAGTGATGTCCTCTATCATCAAAGTAAGGTCTTCTATCATATCCATGGTGTCCTCTATCATGTCCAACATATTGATATCTCTCAGGATAGGAAGGGGCCGGAGGGCCACAATTCCAAGGCTGTGCTCTCTGCTCTGGTTCAGGTGGACATGGGAACTGATTCGGACCTGGTGGGTGTGGCGGTGGCTGTAAATGGTATCCACTATTCGGCAGTGGTGCTGGTGGTGGATGGTGATAGTTATTTCCATGGTGTGGCACTGAGGGCCCACATAAGCTGCCATGGGGCCCAGAAGGGAATGTTGCAATAGGCTGTGGTGGTGGTGGTGGCGGCGGCAGCGGCGGTGGCGGCGGTTGATATATCTGATTAGTATGCCCTGCATATCCAGAATTGTATGGTACTGGAAGCTGTGAAGAAGCTATACATGCATCCACGTTGCCTCGATTGTTTGCAGCAGAATAAGCATGTTGGCCTTCAACATTCTGCAAAGAACATCACAGAGTAACTATACTCACCACAAATCAAATTCCAGAGCAGTTTTCCTGCAGAAACAAAATAAGAGCTACATACATAGTTGGCTCCTGGATGGTGTTGCTCAACACAATTGGATGCCACAGGCAATGCGCCTTGCACCTGAGAATCTTGAGAGACAAGACGTGATGGACGTGGTAATGGTGGCGGTGATGATGGCAATGGGGGAGGGGATGGAGCTTTATCATCAGGTAGTGGCGGAACGGAACTGAGATGCTGATCAGTTCCTATAGAAGTATCGTTATTAGTCAGATCTTCTTGACATCCAGTACTGGCTTCAGCTCCAGATGACGGGGCTGCATCCTCCATCTCAAGTTCACCGTCCACTTCTTCCAATAGGAGTTGATGCTTTGTCACATGCAATTGACATGCCTCTTGTTCATTAGCACCAGTAGCTTCATGTTCAGGAGTAAGACCTTCAAAGCTCCTCTCCTCAGAGGACCTCCCATCCTCATCTTCAAGTAGTTTCGTGCAAATTAAATTTTGAAGATGAAGACCAGCGTTGCTGTGAAGAATAATCAATCATATAAACGTGGGATATGGTGAACAGATAGTTTTTAGTACAAAACGATGGTACAGCAGTTCAGCATGCATAAACGCAGTTTGTTACATATGCTAAGTGAGACCACGCTCAAATACAGATCCAAAATTTTGTTTGAAAATTTGACATTTCATATTTTTGTTCAGTCGTATAAGCAACAACACTAGTCAGCAGTCATTCAGATAACCTTGAAGTGTCATCATGAGTCATGACTATTATTTATGTCCTTTAAACTTTTTCAACATTTCTTGAAAGATTTTCTAGTATTGATAATACTTTCACTCATTTGCTACAATCTGACAGGTCCCAAACATACAAGCACTGAAATTGTATAGCAGACAGTTCCAACAATGCCAATCTGGATTGAAGGAAAACAGAAACAATTTACCTACTGGCTACGATGATGACATGCTATCAGCACCAAACTCATGTACTAACAGTTTTTTTTCCTTTTGCAAATTATGTAAGATTACCAAAACCAACACAAAATGTAAATATGCAGAATATTTTGTGTGCAATAGCAATAAACAGCATAAACAAGCCTCAGCAGTACACTCATTTTAACCTCAGAAATGGGTTCTTATTCAAAAAGTAGAGGCCTACCTTCCATATTCATCAACAAAAAATGCCTCATCATCCCGCAAAGGGTCATTCAGAGCTCTCTCTCTACCTGAAGGACGGTGGGAGCTTCCAAATGACGCATCATTAAGAGCTTCAAGCTCTTTAATATGGTGGCGAATGATGTATTCTGAAAGGGTTTTTCTCTCAAGCCAGAGCCTCAAAACCTAACCACCAAGAAACAAAGCGTGTGAAAGAAATGTGAAAGAGCGTTAAACTTATCGTATTCTTTAATCAGGTACTGAATTCACTTGCCTTAAGACACTGCCTCCGATTCTCCCAAGCAGAATTTCCAGGTGGTGCAGAAGCATATATAATTCGTGGCAAGACTGCTTGGATGAGAGAAGGATAGGCACCACCAGGTCCACCTACATGATTCATGGCAGTAGCTTAGTAGATTTAAATCTGTCCATTCCCATGAAACAAACTTAAAAACATTATGCACATACCTTTCTGATTGCGACAGTATCTGATTATGGAATCGACAAGGAAGAACAGATCGACCCTTTTATATAAATCACTTTCCTTTTCCAGGTGTTCAATAATAATATCCATTACCTAGATTATTTTGTTAAAAAAAGAACAGAATCAAATCACATCTGCATCACACAACTTAAAACTGATTGATTGGTCCAGTGGCTATAAAAGGGCATACTTTTAAGATTGAATGCAGCAAAAGCTGTTACTGTGCTCAAACAAAAAACCTGAAAATTTTTAATCTAGTGAAGATTGTGCCATAGTGGTTAACATAACATACCCACTAATTTCTAGCTTGTAAATAGCATGCTATGTCATATATACAAAGGCCACGAATTGATATACAGGAAACTATGGTGAACAAAACAGCTATGGTGACCATATTTCTATGATGAGCAAAATCAGCCTTTGGCATGAAAGTTAATCTGTAAATGGGAACCTAGGCATGAGTTGATATCATCACAATCAGGGGCTTCAGATGAATAACTTAGCCTTATCAAGCTACCAAATGTACAAATACAAGCAAGTTAACGGTAATAATAAAACCATGAGAAATTAATCTAAGATAAACCACAGTGAAACCGCATGCCTTTAAAATTAAGGTGAGGAGTTTGCAAGGCCTAACCTCCCCAGCAATGCCATGCTTAGCACAGTCCAGTGCAAGACGTGTTGCACGAGATATACTTTCTTTTGTTCGTGTTAGTGTACCAACGCAAGCTTCAAACGCCCTCCGTGATGAATGGGCTTCATTACAACCTGCTAACAAGCCCTCCGGTTGCAGATTATCAAAAGGAATCTCACCACTATCTTGTTCAGTATGAACCCTATCTGATGCAGACCTTATCGAATGATTTGAAGGTGAACACCAGCTACTTGATCCTTCTTTGAGTGAAGGGATATTCACCAAAGGTTTCGAAGCAAATTTTGAATCTAGAGAACTGTCCATGAATGAATTTGATTGAGAGAATATATGGGCATGTCCATCAGCAACTAGTTCTTCTGTAGGCATTGAATCTGAAGATAAGCTCTTATCCTTTAGGTTTATTCTGTGGTCAAGGTCTTCCGGTGCAATAACTGAAGAACTATGCCTACAAGATTAAACATCGAAACTATTATTAACCATGTCAACATGATTATGAACATAAGACTTGAGAAGAAGTGAAGAACTTAGTAAGTTACAAGCATATGGCTCCTAAGATTTGCAGTAAATCAATTAATGCAAGAACATGTAATGCCAGTAGACAAACATGCCTACATAACAAATTGAAGGTTTGTTTTTTCACATTAAAGAGAAGACTTACATTTCAAATGCTCTGGTGCTTGTGTCAGAATGAATACATGGAACTTTAGAAACCAAAGAAGAGGCACTTGTTCTGTCACGCACACTAACTACTGATTTATCTAAAACAGTGCCAACATGCGGCACAGGATCACAGCTGCCGCTAGTATACAAGACAGTAGCACTTGCTCGGCTAATTGGCTCAGAAGATACATCTATAGTTTTGCCAAAACCATTAGTAGAGCCCTCGATGGATTCCGTAGGCTTATTTCCACTTGCGTTACATGAAGGTAGTCGATCAAACTTCGCAAAGCCAGGCTCTTCCAATTTCATGGAACAGGCCGTACCTTTTACACAGCCATTGCTATCAATCCCAGTATGTACAACCAAATCAGGTACATTTTCACTGTCTATGCAGGTTTTTTCAGAAATTTTGTCCTTTGGTACACTGTCACTGACATAAGTTCTCAAATTTTCACTGTCTATGCAGGTTTCTTCAGAAACTTTGTCCTTTGGTAAACTGTCACTGACATCAGTTCTTAAATCCAAAGAAACAGGAGGGAGGGCATCCTTGTTCAACATGACAGCTTCTGTGATATGCTTTTGGTCAGTTGGGACATCTAAAGGAAGCACAGTCAAAGATACCTTAGGGCTTTTAGCCATTGCAGATTTGGGACTTTCAACAAGTGCATCTGCAGAGTTTTTAGGAGGGGACCTCTCTGTTGAAGCAGTGCAGCCTTCCAGGGTAACCTCCTTTGACTTTGTAACTTCAGGCAAAGTACTCACAGTCTCAGATGCATTAACAGACATAGCTTCTAAGAGACGATGAAGGCGTTTTGATGGAGGCAAAGCAGCTTCTACATCCAATGTCATAACCATTGGTTGCTCTTCATTGTTATTCATACAAGAATTCTGAACTTCTCCTGGCAGGTCAGAGTAATTTGTTTTGGGTGAAGCATCTATGCCAGGAGGTACATCATCAGCTGATTGATCCTTCCCAGATATTGCAGACGTTGCATGCTTAATACATGGATCAAGTTTAGCTGGCTCTGTTTGGTCAAAAGAATGGCCAGGTTCATCAACCGTGGCATTCTCCAGTGGACACCTTTCCATTCGGACTCTTGCCCTTTTGACCAATGGCAAGTGCTCATCTCCATCTGATCTGTTAATTTCATTCCTTAAATTTGGAGAATATACAAGATCTCCAATTGACTTAGGCTGCAATGCCCTATCCATATTTTTTAGCTCACTACTGACAGGATTATTAGCACGACAAGTGTTTGCCCTTCTTTTTCTTTTAAAAGTTCGGGTGGTGGTCATGGGAAGATCAACCATTCCATTCAGGTTGACTTCTTTATCCCTGACTCCAGTTTTAGATACTTCATTACTAAAAGTGCATTGTACACTATGTATGACAGTACATGGGCCTTTATCATCATTACTGGTCCCAGAGGCCACAAGTTGACTGCAGGTTCCTCGACTTGGATGTGACAAGACTGCTTCCTTTGTAGCAGAAACAGAACACGGGCTTGGTTTATCATCCTCAATGCACTTACGGTGAGCAGAATCTTCTTGCTTGTCACCAGGAATCAAATCAACAGAAGGCAGATTAGTACCATTCATCAGACCACCAGAATCCCGGCTTGTTCTTAATTCAGCACCTAATGAACTTCTTGATCTCCATGATGACGCAAAATTACCATGTGTGCAAGCATTTTGTTTCTGTGAATCTTTTTGTCTTTTCTTTGAGCATGAACTAGCATGCAAAGGAGAATGCTTACTCTCATGAAGGATAGATGACTTTTCAATAGGATCGTCATCTGCAGAATCCACAACACAATGCTCACCCTCCATTGTGTTGATAATAGACTGAGTACCTACCATGCTGTGATCCATGCAAGAGGAGGGACAATCCTCCATTTTCTTGTCATTGCCTGGATCAGAACCATCATCAGGACCTTCTGTATCCAAACTGCTGCTGTCATTGACATGATTCTCGACATCTATCTTCAAATTATTTTCAGTAAAGCCACTCTTATTATTATCATTATTAATGTCTTTCTTGTCTTCCTTTAAAGAATCATAAATCTCAACTATTTCCTTAACTGCTCGGACAAAATCTGCTCCTTTCCCATGTCGCTTAACAAGTAGAGATTTTTTCTTCTCTTCGGTGAATGCCTCAAGGTCAGCATAGTTGCACAAAGCACTACAATATAATTGAAAAGATTAATGTCAGAAAAAGCATTGCATATTGTGGGATAGGGATTTAATGAATTAAGTAATATATATATCCAAGCTAATAGCTGCCACGACGTAGAACTCCTGCAAGTTACCAATGTCTTTAGGCTAACCCACTTCAATGTCAGAAATTGTTAGTGATGCTAGTATAGAACTGGACATTAAGTAAGAAAAGAGATCACAGAATTAAGCTTCATAAATCATAATTAACTAATACAAGATTCCTAAAACTAGACATATCTTTCACTGGTTCTGAATTTATCAGCACATGAAGTTTATTCTTCTAGATTCTTAGAGTTGCCAGGAAATAAGATACTCTAAATAAAAATCATCTTGATTCATGGTATGAAATGAAACCATGCCAACACCACCACACTACAAATGGCACTCCACAAAAATTGGACGAACAAACCCATTCAATACGGTGTCCATCTAGCATGGCGAACCAGATAGATACTTAATTCCCCACTTGTTGACTGTGTACTAACATTACATTGCATGAATAATTTTGTCTGAGAACCTCTTCACAGACTGTTGTCCACTTTTGTCATCTATAGCTCCTTTCATAAACAATCATCATCTGGGATACTGACTTGGAATGTGATCATCATGTAGTCCTTTTTATATGCATTCTTAAATTTGTAAAATTGTACGAACATTTAGCAAAATGTGTCAATTTGTAAGATCACATTAGGATTTTTTTCTCAGAAATCCAAATAAAACTTAGAATTTTACAAAGGGTAAACTGACTTACTAGGATCCTACTGACATGTAAGGCTAAAAATAAATAAATCCTAAAAGTCTAATGATATTATATGTTCCTTATCTCAACTAAAAATAAAAATCCAAATAAAATCTTAGAAAAGGTTAAACTAATTTACTAGGATCCTACCAACATGTAAAGCTATAAATAAATAAACCCTAAAAGTTTGTAGTTTACTAGGATCCTACCAATTTCATGTGACGACATGGCGAAGAGTCAAATTATTTCTGAATAATATACATCTTAAGAAAAGAGCTATCTGGTCCAAGCAAACAATGTATATGGGATGAAGAGGAACATATATAGAATATCAATCGAAAAGGAAGATCTTAAATTAAAAGTGATACTCACATCTCTTTAGTTCCATAAAAGTAGACCAGCAACTTCTTTTTAGCTACAATAAACTTCTTTTTAGCTGCAGGAAGGTCCCATTGCTCTGGTTCAGTTATCTGTAACAGTATGGGAATTCAGGGATTGAGATCCTCAACATGGATATTTTCAGTTTCAACTCTACAACCACGCGCATCTCCAAGAGTAAAAAAAAGGCTACGAGTGCATGAATAAGGTGGAGATTATTAGAGGCAGCTTTGCCCAGGAAATCTCAGCTTAATGGCATGGTTATGTGAAGCAAGACTTATAAACATGCCATACAGATGAAAAACAAAATGGTTTCCTGAAATAGCCCAAAGAACTTCTGAGAGAATAGAGACATTATTAAAAGAAACCTTTGCCGGCAGAGCCAAAGAAATACTCTCTCCGTCCATCCTTGATCAGCGCCTAACTGTGTTTGTCTCGGGTGGATGTGCTTGGCTCTTCGGGTGGGTCGCTAGTGAATTTCTATCTTCACTGCGCCACACCTATTTCTCCTGCATGCTAGTGTCCGTGGGCAGTGCAGTTTTAATGCATCCCATTCCGCCAACAACATCGTGCCTCCTACAACGCGGAGTTAATAGACTAGGTACTTGTGTGTGTGTGTGTGTGTGTGGGTGGTGGGGGGTATTCCCTGGTTGGTCACGGTGGCAAAACCAAATGTGGTCGCCGGATTTGGATGGCTGGAGTACACCGTAGATGAAGAGCTCGAAAAGAAAGTAATTGTCTATCACTTATAACCATGAAAATCTCAACAGCAAATCTAGGACTATAGGTTAGTATCAAAGTTCATGGTGATCGAGAATGTTATCCTATGCATATTAACACCTACGTAATGCTACATAACACGCAAAAGTAAGAAAGCCATAAAAGTATAACTGCAAGAAAATGAGAAATGAGTATATGACAGAGAAGAAAATATCTAGAGAAATCCGTGTTCACAGCAGACACCCCAATTTAAGTGTGGAACAAACTGCATAAAATTCTAGAGACATGTGCTGAACTTTAGAGATCTATATGTATCATTTCACTATTGATAGAGCTCATTTCCTCGTCGTTTATGAAATTTCAGAAACAAAAATAAACGAAGAAGCAGCATTAAGATCCTGCCCCTCAATGCTCAGAATATTAATCGATTAGTAACTGAACCTACTTATGTTGCCCTTAAATACCACAGGTTAAAACTCATCCGAAAGGAGCTTACCCGTATCACCTATACCACAACTATGCCTTGAGATCTATAAATGTTGACGTGGACTGAGTATTTGATGAACTGCTATAGAAAATGAACAAAAACAAACCAGAAAGTACTTCAATTGGTGGTTATCAAAAAATTTCCAAATCCCACACTCATGACTCATGAGAAAGAAAACAAGAATTATATCAACCAAATTCATGGTGCCCACCAACCTTAAGAGCCAAAATCACCAGGGCTTTAAATCATGCTCTGAGAAACTTCATCATAAACCAAGTGAGAGTGGTGCAAGGTTGGCTTCAAATGCAGAGAGATTATAAGGATTGACAGATCCTCTTTAAAGGATATCGTGTTTCCATTAATGAAAACATCAATGGCTGCTTCCAAATCTTCACCAGTTCAAGTACAATATATAATCCTTAGAGGACCGAACTGCCGAGGAATATAAAACAGTATGCAAGCATCAGAAATAACGAAGCCAAGTAGCCAAGTATCAAAGAACCATTTGAAACTTCACAGTTCCATATGCCCAAGCTAATTGCACATTGGCACTGTGGCGGTGTGGCCAACCGTGACCAACCAGGGAATACCCAAGGTGAGGAAAGACAAGCATTGGACAGGGATTCTAAAGAGAATCATAGTGAATGGAACCGAACAACAGCCTGAGAGACACCAGTTGGTTCCCCAAAAGCTGGCACAGTTCTTCCACAACCAGAAAATCACCATGTTGCATCCAAGTACCTAAACCGTTCAGAAACCACTGAAACCAACACGTTGGCACTAACAAGCAAAACACTTAGCACCTCTGATTGGCCTAAAGGATCAGGATTTAGTTGAAATATAGACTATAACCCTTGGTCACAAGCTTATGGCATGGGGAACCAACATTTGCTCCAACAAACGTTTTTTATCTAGCACATCTTCATCAATATCAAAGGTAAACAAGCTCCCATATACCAGCCGATTAAACTCTACAACCCCGATTAGCAGAAGGAAGAGATCTCAATTGCAGTAATCATTCACTTATCAAGGCAATCAATATTTGAGAAACAATATGACATTGCAGTGAGAAATTATACTTAGGGCATGGAACTAGTGGAAACTTGCGAACTGGTCAGAACAGATTCACGGCAAGTTGGTCACCACTGATCTCATATACCGAGAAGCCCCTGAACATGCCAAGCCTCACTAAAGGCAGCACAAAAACTAGAACATAATTGTAAAGGTCTGCCAAATCAAAATGAGCAGCCATAGAAACCTCAACTTTTAGTAGGGATTACCGTCCGTAGTAGCACCGTAAAAAAAAAGACTGCTCTCGTCAAACGACGAACCCTAGGCAAGCTCTCCAACTATAGCTAGAATCCCCAAACTGCGTGATGCCTAAACTAGTGCCGGGGGCGCCGGATCAGAGAGAACAAGTGGCCAGTGCTACTCACCATGGCCGGCCACGCCGGGAAGCCCTTCATCTTAGCGAGCACGAGGTCGCCCACCTTCCACTGCGCCGCCGCGGCTGCTGCGGCGGCGGCAGCCGCCGCCCCGCGCTTCTTACGGGCCGGCGGCATCGCTGACCCTCCCGCCCACCCGCCACCAGCGCTCAGAAGGAAGCTCCGTTGCGGCTAGCACCAGAAGCGGCAGCGCCGCCGGATGCTGAAGGGGTGGAAGCGGGTCCAGACTTCGTGGTGGTGGCGGCGGCGGCGGCGGCGAGGGAGACAGGAGGCATGTGGCGCCGGAGTGGGATGCCAGAGTCCCGGTTAGGCTTCGAGATTCTCCCTTTCCGATTTGATTTTACTGGCTCTCTTTTCCAACTTTTTTTATTTCTATAGTTTTTTTTCTGTTGCTTTTTGAGTTTTTGTTATGTGTTTTTAGGAGTTTCTTTTGGCAAGAAAGATTTTTTTTTTTTTTTTTTTTTTTGCTGCTGACTAGCAAAAATCCTAAAAGGCCAATCACGCCCATGAACTTGAGGTATATTGAAGGATAGGTGCTTATAGCCACGTAAGCACTAGTGTAAATCGTACGTTAGCCACTTGTAATAAAGTTTTTATATTTCTGTAGATCGATGCGTTGTATGATTGTGATAATGGTTCCAAATTAGCTAACCAAAAACCTTATTGAGAGAACCGTGATTTAAAATTCTTGGTCGTGACAATCGCTTGATCGTTTCTATGGTTTATAAATCAGCTGATGTTGTTTTTTTTAGAGAAAAAACATTGTATCATGACTGATAAGTCTGACTGATACGACCAAGCGATCAGGTTGTTAGACCAAAGGAACACCAAAAATTAAAATTGGGAGAATGAAACAGAAAGACAAAGCCAGTACTCAGCAAAAGTGATTGTTATTATGATAACTATTACGCTACTAACCTTGGCGATTCCATCGCGTCATAACAAGCGGGCAAGGTCAATGGACCGAGTGTGCTGGGTTCATCTTCCTTGGCTACCGAAGTGGAAATGACGACAGGTAAATATTAGAGTTACCTTGAGCTTAGAAGTGGGGTGCAAAGCTCTAAAAGGTTACAAAAATAATTTTGTTCCTTGTCAACTACTCCGTACTATCAAGTATCAACCTCACCATTTGAAACAAACAGAAAACTAAACATAGATGAGTTCTTGTCCTATACTCCTATGGAGTATCGCATTGTACACTGCTTAGTACTTGATCACTTCACTAGTTGACTACAGAGAAACCATGGGAAAAATGAAGCGCATCGCTTCATCATTAGTTGGTTCCCGATGATAACTACGAAAAACCATAAAAAAATGAAGCACTCGGCAGTGGGGCTGGGGCTGCTGAAGGTACATGAATCATTCGCATTCGATCAATCCTTCAGGAAATCACAAAGAAACGAATCGCCAGGAATTCACAAACTGCACAGCTTGTTGTTCGTTGCATAGAAGACTCAAACTTTGTCAGCAGCATCCAGTGATGTGCCCTCTGAACTTCTGACTGCAGCCAGCTTCTCGGCTAATCTTTGCTCCAGCGCCCGTTGACCCCTCTCTCTACAATGAGGCAAACAAACATTATGCCTGACAGAATAGAACCACGGTTGCACGCAACTAGCAACTGGCAAGTGCCAACAGAGTCATGTGCTATGAAACCACCAAATGGAGCTACAAGCTACGGCAATAGTTGAACAAAGACAGAAAACATGACAGTCACAGGAACAATGTGTGACTCCACTAGCTCATGGACTTGACAACAGAAAACATGACGGTCTAGAACCCATGAGGAAGAATCCAGGATCATTTGTTTGTCAAAAAGCAGGGCAACAGAAGTAATATTGCTTGGACCGAAGGATTGCTTATTAGGAACAAAATGTTACAAGCAGGAAAAAGTAATGCACTGATAAAACTGAAGACAAAGCCACGAAAGCTAACCTCCTCCTGTTTGCCTCAATTGAATCTGAACCAGGCAGTGGTGAGGTATCTAGTGTTTCTCCCCTGGCATCAGATCTTTCGGATCTTCCACAAAGTAGCCTATGGAATACAGATGCTATTGGGTCGAGAATTGGTCTGCATGTTTTGACAAATTTGTCAGAATATACTTCAGCGAACTGCAGAATAGTCTAGAGCTTCTATATAGGGAAAATGAACTACCTTACAAATTCAGGGAAGAAGCTTGAGAAAGAGAACTCCTCACTTGGATCTCCTTTCAGGCCAGTCTCAAGTCTCTTTTGAAAGTAACGGAGGTAGATCCAACTCATATAAATGCCAAACAACAGAACTGGGAGGTAAGACATCAAGTCATTTACGAAGAAGCTTACAACAATGGAGATCAATGCAACAAGAGATGGAATCCACTGTGTAGCCAGAAAAAATAAGATCGTTAGCAAACATTAATGGTAGCATGAAAATTAAGGTTACTTTTATTGATATTCAAAGAGACCGACCTTTGCCTTGATGTGTAGCACAAAAAGATTAAGCTCTTGATCAGGTAAAAGCTGTTTAATGCCCACCAACAATCCTGATAGAACCCCATAAAATCCAGAAAGAGGAGTATAGCTGAAAAAACAGATTGTAAGAACACCAAGGCTGGACCTAATATGAAATGTCAAACTACTTATTTTGTAGAGATAAGAGAAATACAGTACTTACAGGTAGATCTCTTGCTGAGTTATATAGTACAGCACAATAGCAGTCATGAAGACACAAGCAGAAGTTGAAAAGTTGACAATAAAGATGAACTTTGATAACTCTTTTGAACCCCATAGAGGTTCTAACAACTTCCCAAATAAAAGAAGACCAATGATGCTGACAACCACCTGCACAAATATTGGTCATGTGAGTCGAAGGAGCTCTGATATGTTAATAAACATGACATATTTGTAATACTCGAAAGGACCAGTAAGCAGATGCATTAACAAATGTGATGCAATATGTTATTTAGCACAAAAACAGCAAACAGCAGATCAAACACTCCAGGGAAAAACATCTATAAAACAGAACGCTAGTATTTTTCATTGCCTAAGGTGACATTCAAGTGTACAACAAACATCTAGAAGAACTCTAAGTAATAATTAGCAAGAACCATGCTCTACCACCACTGTAATAAGAGAAAGCTAGAAGCTAAATTAAGTTAGTATTTATTTGAATGCGATTGATTCCATGACATAAGTTACATCCAAACAAGCAGAAACCAACACAATGTACTATACTCTACCCCCTACCTGAATTTCAACCAGTTCATTACCTGTTTTGAGTTAGCTGCTTCTTTCGATAGCTAATTACATATAAGCGTCATTAGGTTTTTGTCTTGATTTGGAAGTACTTTTTCTTTCACATGAAAGTGAAAGGATAATAAACATGCATATATGAGGAAGGTGCTCTGAATAAATTAAATGATGGGATGGAAAAATTTACCCCTGGAATTGTTTGCTCGACATAGCCAGCAGTTAGCAGGTTCCAAGCAAAAGGGATCGTCCTGCAGATATAAATCAAATAGCTGAATATTCAAGACACGCATTTGGTTCAGTGGTTTTTCCTTTAGAGAATATCTGGTAAATTAATTTCATAGGCCAAAACAAACCAGATGCAATGCTGAATGAAGCCCAGACATCTAGTGGTGAAACCGTGAAACCAACTAACCGACATGTCATTAATTTAACACACTGACTAATTATTATAATTACAATAACTCAGCACTCAGCAGCTTAAACCTGCATTTCAAATGGATGTTCTGGTTACCAATATCAGTAGCTCCACATAATAGTCAGTACTAAGTATTTCACCTCAGAGGGTGACTAAGAAACAATTTGGCCATTGAGTGCGGTGGTAACTAGGAAACAGATCTAGGGCAAACTAGGAGCCAAGCAGGCAACTAGTAAAAGATGTTACTCTGGATACAGAATTCCAACAGAGTGGAGATCTGAGCTTCTACCTTCCAGGGATAAGCGTGAGATAGGTGACGGCGGACGGGAACAGCTGGACTACAAGGTGCACAAGGAGCAATATGACGGCGAGGCCCTTGCACAGCTTCGTGTACCCCCTGAACAAGCCTCCACTCTGCATTCGTTGGCGAGACCAGATGTCATGAGAGCGAGAACGGAGTATTTTTTTTTTCATTCGAACACGCGGCATCTAATCGGTGGCGAAAGGCAGGATGAGACATACAGTAATTTCAAGCATAATTCTGTCGCCAGACAATAGCAAACAACAAATTGGTTAGCCTGTGGAGAGCAGCACGCGCGAACGCACTGGGGCCGAATCAAAATCTTAGATACGGCAGATAGTATCAGATCACAAGGTCGCCTGATTCATGGCGCCCGCCCTAAACAAACAGGTTACTCCCAGATCTAGCGAGAAACGGGAGAGGTATACCCCGGCGGGAAGAGAGAGATGGAGAGAGGTGTACCCCGGCGGGAAGCGAGGGCGGCGAAAACGAGCTGCCGCTCATCATAGTGGCGGCCGCCGCTTGCACTTGCTGCTGCTGGATTTCTTGCTCGGGATCGCCGCGGAAGGAATTAGCGGAGTGCAGAGCAAGCAAAGCAGGTTGTGGGGGGTCGGGGAGTCAGGGTTTGGAGAGAGCAGCGAGCAGGTTTCCTCTCCTGAGTCCTGTCTCCTCTGTCTCTGCTAGCTAGCTTAACTGCATACTGCTGAATCCTCTCCCCGGCTAGCTTAACTAAATTTTGTTTTTTGATTGCAACTAATCAAGTATCCAGTGGCTAATCTCTTCTAGAATGACTTGTCCAAAGAGAGGAAACCACGAAAGGTACAAATCCTTCTACCACCAGCCGTTTCATCATATATAATAGTTTCCTGTCACGAATCAAATGGGGATATTTCACAACGGTGAAAGATAACCAAACGGGTATTTCAAAAAGGTGAAAAGTACTCCAGAATTTCAGGGTAGGAAAGATGAACGGATCAGTATGGAAGTGAATGTCCAGGATACATTTCATTGCATTTCACCATTTCAATTGAATACAGTCAAATACAGACGACCGTGAATCGACAAATCTGGCCTAGCAAAAGGTAAAACTTCTGCAAAACACATTCTGCGCCATTATTTCCCCTTGATCAAACCTTTGCACCAGACCATCCTTGCCATATGCCACCTGTGTGCACTTATGATGACAGGCTGCTTTGCAGCAGCAATGCAATACACTAGTCAGTAGGATATATATTAGCCACAACTCCCTCCACAGTAGCAGCAGTAGGGCTGGGGAGAGGGCTGGAAGTCACAACAACACACACACACAAACCCACACGCTACAACATGCATGATATGGCACCACAGAAGCACCCGTCATTGGAAACACTTTACAACGAAAAAAAGACACGAGGAACTCCTCTTCTAGGCTCATCTGGGCAGCCGTTAGATCCTTGGTTTCACGCGTCGTCCATTGGCATCGCCACCATCAAGGACTTCAGTTGAATACAAGCAGGGGCTCACTGAGTGCTCTCCTACCTTGGCCACATATTCAAGAAGCTCGGTTAGGATGGATGGGCAGCTTTGCTGCAAATAATCAAACCCATCGGTTTGCATGACAGCTGCAAAGAAACAAAAAACATGGTTAAGCAGATGTTGATATATGAAAGCATGTGCTCCACCTATTTATGTTCCAGCATAAAGGTGATATATGCCAGTAAACAGTACAGTACATAATAATGACACTGTAACACATGGTACAGGATGAACAGTTCTAAGTATCATATTTTGCAGCAAGCATTCCACATAACAAATGATATGATCAGTTACTACCCAGCCAAAATTAGCAATAAACAGTTACGACTAAAGAAATCTTTTTGACAAGCTCTTTACTCATTCCTCAAATAGTCTCAAGACAAACTGTCCACACAGTTTTCAATTCAAAAGAACCCACATGTTTCACATCTTTTAAAAAAAAACACGAAATTTAGAAAGAATCACCATGTCGACCCCCACCCATCCACCCACAAAAAGAAGGAAAGATCCGGTGAACAAAGTTATAGAGCTAACAAGAACATTTAAACCAGAAATGGTTGGCAGGATTTAAACCCTTAACAAATTATAATCAGAACTTCTACTCATGACAACTGTGATGCAGGCTCATCGTATCTTTGCATTCATCAGCATCAAATTAAGAGAAATTGGAAGTGTCCCTGTATAACTTAAGCTACAGTGCACAGAATCTAATGAGGCAATTATGCGTCATAGGCCTAAAGCCTTACAGTAGTGTTGAAAGACCATAGACCAGTGCAGACAAGTAATGCTACACTTGCAGATTTTCAGCAAAATGTGAGCCTAGAATAAGTCTGGCTATTGACATGATCATAAAACTAAATAGCAACTAGAGCAGATACATACTCAATTTGACCTTCTAGAGCAAACAACTTCCATGAGCAATCAATATAAAATCAAGTTAACATAGAGAAATGCTGCACTTGCCTTTCAAATTCTCAGGTAGAGCCACAAATTTCAAGCAAACAGTTTTTAGCTGATAACAGTGGTGCTGTTCAGCCAGTGCCAAAGTATTTGCCACTGTGTTTATTGCAACATCTTCACACAGCTTAAGTTCACAGAGCAATTTTAATCTCTCCAATGCATAACGGTCTGCAGCAGCAAGTAAATGCTGAGCCATCAAGGTGGATACCCAAGTTGTATTTACACCAGTAAGCTCTTCAATATCCGGCAACTCATCCCAGTACATGAAATGGAGCAAGGCCTGCAAAATTCAACGTGTATAAACTCAGAATGAATAAATAAATGCTAGACGTTGACAAGCAAGAAATTGAATGTGACATGCTTCTGACAGCAAATGGAATTCAAAAGCAAAACTTAGCAAACATAAAAAGGGGGCGTACCCAGTGCAGAGAGCTCCCGCTCTGTGCGGGGTCTGGGGAAGGGTGTTAGTGGCAAGCCTTACCCCCGCCTGTGCAATGCGAGGAGACCACGACTCGAACCCGGGACCTTCTGGTCACAGGCGGTAAGACTCTACCGCTTGCACCAGGCGGCAAAACTTAGCAAACATACATCTCACCAATTAACAATTAACTTAACTTTGACCAGTAATTTCTTTTATGATATGATCTTTGTAGCAACAAAATCATAACCATAGACTATGGTACTTTCAAATATGAAATTATGAATCTAACGATATCACTTTAAATCTACATCCTGTAATGTTAGTTATTGGTTGAAAATTACAAGGTTTGAATCTTGAAATGTGTGCATGCCTTATATAAAGAAATGGAGGGAGTACTATACTACCATACGATGAAGCAAGTAATAGTAGATGAACTTGACTGCTTAACTATAGGTACTAAGTGAAACTCAGAAACGATGCTAGCAGCACATTGAATCGCTGAAATATCCTAAAAATGGTGCACACCATGGAACATTAGTTAGCACTGTACCAACCATCAAACAGAAAACCAGCAGAGTTCTGCTTTATTTGCTTCGAGACACTCTAAATGCAATCAAAGGAAAGATTTTAATGCTTACAACAACAACAACAACAAAGCCTTTAAGTCCCAAACAAGTTGGGGTAGGCTAGAGTTGAAACCCAGCAGAAGCAATCAAGGTTTAGGCACGTGAATAGCTGTCTTCCAAGCACTCCTATCTAAGGCTAAGTCTTTAGGTATATTCCATCCTTTCAAGTCTCCTTTTATTGCCTCTACCCAAGTCAACTTCGGTCTTCCTCTGCCTCTCTTCACGTTACTATCCTGGCTTAGGATTCCACTACGCACCGGTGCCTCTTGAGGTCTCCGTTGGACAAGTCCAAACCATCTCAACCGGTGTTGGACAAGCTTTTCTTCAATTGGTGCTACCCCTAATCTATCACGTATATCATCGTTCCGAACTCGATCCCTTCTTGTATGACCGCAAATCCAACGCAACATACGCATTTCCGCGACACTTATCTATTGAACATGTCTGTCTTTTCGTAGGCCAACATTCCGCACCATACAACATAGCATGTCTAATCGCCGTCCTATAAAACTTGCCTTTTAGCTTCTAAAGATTTTAAAATTTCCATTTTTGCAAGTTGGGGGCTTGGGGCATAATTGAACCGTGTCTATGTTCTGGGTGTTGAAACTACCTACAGTAAATTAGGTATGATGTTTCAGACAATATAAATGATCTGTCTTCTACCTATCTTGTGTCTGAAACGCCATATTTGAGTGATCGGAGGTAGTATATACCGTTGATGTCAAAATGCATGAACTGTATTTTATTTTTAATTAAATATAACACAGAGATAGTAGTAGCACGGGAGAGATTGCCCCAAGACATGACAGTACCAAAACCAAAGAAGACATATAACCAAGTAAAACCGGGAGCCAGGGTCACCTTGAATACTGGAGCCTCCATGTCTTCAATCTTTATACACTTCATGTCCTTATCCTTCATCGGACCAAAAAGTTGTGCCCTAAAAACAGGAGACCGGGCTGAAAGAATCACTTTGTGGGCAGGAAACATCTCTCCATCAACTTCGAATGCAATGTCTGTCCTCTTTCCACTTGTCAATAGCTGACCAATATGTAGAGCCATGTTGGACCGCGGTACTGGAATTGTGTATATCTTTGGTCCTTCAGTATGTGATTGAACAACGCCAACAGTGCAGTTCACTAAAAGGCAATCATCTTTAAGATAGTCTGATGTTTCCAGGGCAGTTCGTTTGAAGAAACGCTTGTAGCCCCTGCATGCACAGAAAGATAAGTTACTCCCCATAACCAGTGAACGGAAAAAGTAGTCAAGGATCAAATCATGCAGCTATATCCAAGAAGCAACTACACAGCCAGTCAAACTGGATACTGGATAGTAGATGAAATAATGTGTAATAACAGAAGCACAGTGGGAACAAAGATGAATCAACACATACATCAAATAAAAGTAATATTGACAGGGTTATTTTTCAATCCAGAGTCATCAAAACCAAATTATATGGCCCAATCAATAATAACAATACGATAACCAGTTAATATTGACAGGGTAAGGCATAAATCTATAGCACTAGTCACCTCATTGATTCACAAACTAATGAGGCAAAAACAGACAATTAAGCTCTGCGTCTAAACCACATGACACTTACTGCACATCCTGAAAGTAAGGTGTAACAGAAACAAGCTCCGTCATAGAGCAGTCAATGAACTCATGACATGAAGCCAACTAGCCAAGTTCACATGTATAACAAATCGAATTCCAGATCACATAAAAGATCAAGGCACGCAGAATAATCTCAAGTAACCTGAATTCATCACAATTTTTACAGCAAACCACACAACCAAACCATCAAACGTTCAGCATTAGCCAATGGCAATAACAGGAACCAACTCAGTTTTGAACTTTGTGACATTAACGATAAGAGGAATGCAACTAAGGGCCTATTTGGGTAAACATGGCTAGTTACTAGTGGGGGCTAAATATTAGCCTAAATTAAGTGTGGTTGGTTAGCTAGTTGGCTAACTAGTTGAAGACTCGGCAAAAAAAAAAACCCACCTATTAGCCCTCCTGTTTGGATGCACTTGAGCTAATTTTTAGCTAGCTAGCAATTAGCCCTTGTATCCAAACAGGCCCTAAGAATATCAAAAACTGAATGTACTTCACCTCAAAACAGTAGTACTTGTGAATACAAAATGGCTAATAAACCTGAAGGGGCAATCAGCCTAACATGCACACCAACATCTCAGTTTCACATCATACAAAACTAAAGTTTCACCAACATAACCATGTATCTTAGAGGGCATACATCACTTCCTACTCAAGATAATGATCAATTAGCAAATTCTCATTGGGCAGGTCAGTTCAATTTGGCAGGCACGCCTATCTAACACATGCACAGGCTGAGATAGACTCAGCCCATACTGCCACGGTACTTGAGGGATTGGGCAGGTCAGCTCAATTTGGCAGGCACGCCTATCTAACACATGCACAGGCTGAGGGAGACTCACCACATGCTGCCGCGGTACTTGAGGGTGTATGGGCCGCTCTCGAGCGACCTCCCAAAGTGGGTATGCACCTTGTCCTGGCCCTTGCCGCTCTGGTCGACGAGCGTGAGCTCGAACAGCGCGCGCACATCGGTGCCCTCGCTGGCAAGGGCTATGAAGAGCGAGACGTAGGCAGCGCCATCCTCGCCGCTCTTCCCGTCGGGGTAGAAGTAGATCGCCCAGTCGAATCCCCCCACGTTGAAGGACTCGGAGGCGATGAACTTCCCCACCCCGATCCCTTTGGAGAGGGAGTAGCCCGCGATCTTGAAGTGGTGGGAGCCGTTCACCGTCTTGGTGACCGACGAGGACGCCGTCTCGGAGGGGGCCGAGGAAGGGTAGGCGGAGGAGGACGCGGCGAGGGGCGGGAACGGCCGCCCCGCTGCGGCGCCGGCGGCGGGGTGGGCGGAGGAGGGGCCGCCGCGGCAGACACGGCCGGCGCCCATCGCGGGGAAACGGGTCGAGATCGGGCTAGGGTTCCGCCCCGAGCGGCGGCGATTCGGCGCGGATCGGACGGATCGGAGCGGGGCGCGCCGGATTCAGACGCGGGGGCGTGGGGATTCGAGGGTCCGGGGGAGATCGATTTGGGGGAATTTGGGGAGGATGGAATGGAGACTCGATGAAATGATGGCGATGACGAGCCGACGAGCAGGTGGTGTGTGGTTTTCTTTGGTCCGGGTTGGGCTTGGGTGGGTATGGGTAATATACGGCTCGCCGTCGCGGACTTGCCGACTCGGCCCGAGACGAGAGAAGGTTGGACACCTGGACTCACCGACTCGTGCACCGCGGTCCGTGACGATGTAAATTTTGAGTCTGGAATAATATTTTTCTCTCATATAAATTAGTCAGCAGTACTTTTTCACAAACCAGCAACGAAATGAACCAGCCAATCGAACAGGCTACAGATTGCGAAGTTGCACTAGGACCTGTTTGAGGAATTTTTTCCCTATATTATTATTATTATAGAAATGTTTAAATAACATTTTTTATGAAATTACAAAATATGTCATGGGTTTTGTAAAGAAAAAAACTGTTAATTGATCTTACCGGCTTACCGCATTGTGGTTTGTGGCTCCATTTCTAGTATAAGGAGCACGTATGTATGCCTCTATATATACCCGTCCGCCGCATCAGAACCAACTAATCCGTTCCAATACCTCCAACCCATCCCCATACCCCCACAAGTTCTTGCACAAGAGTTTAGAGTTTTCAGAGAAATGGGGAAAGGGTGACGATCCCCCGATGCTGGTGTGCGCACAACGCGCCCGGATGCTCGCTTCGCCGTGGCACCGCCTCGGCAGATGTTCGAGCGATTTTCCCGGAGAGACTTCTCTCACACGGACCTCCACATTGAGGTCGCAGAGAGGAAGTTGCTGGACCTCACCCGCGCCGACCACGAGAGGTACGCGCTGGAGGCCGCGTTGGAGGGCGTCGAGGGCGGTCCTGATGAGGAGCCGTTTCCGGAGCACGACGGCGGCGGCGGCGGCGGCGGCGAGGCGCTCCCGGAGCTCCACGACGACGAGGAGGCGCTCCCGGGGCACCACCACCACGACGACGACGACGACGCGCTCTCAGAGCACCACGACGACGACGACGACGAGGCGCTCCCGGGGCTCCACGGCGACGACGACGCGCTCCCGGAGCACCAGGACGACGTCGACGACGAGGGCGCCGTGCTGCATGAGGGTGCAGCGGCAACAGGGGGAGGAGCCGAAGCCGACCCAGTGCGAGAGCAGTACGGCGCCGCGGGAGGTTGAGCGTCGACCGCGATTGAATCGGAGTCCGGGTATTCTAGTACTTCGATCGTGGTGTTGGTGTTCTTCGATAGTCGATAACTACTGTTCTGTTTGGATGATGTGCTGAGACCTCGGTGGTGAATGATCTTCTCCGGTATAGGTACTGTTTTGCTTAGATCGATTTTGCTGACACCTTGTTGGTGAATGAATCTTGCCTGATTCTTATACTTCACGTCTCTGTTTGCATTGAATGTTTGTCGTTTGAAACCAATTTCTCACGTCGCGAGAATTATGTTCTTGTATGATGAGAATGGTGATGCGATTTTTTTTTTGTTATATGAGAATAGGAAAGGTGGTGATGCAGCACAGTTTGTTTTGTTTTTTACTTAGTTACTATTGTTAGATTGATCTCCTGACCAATAAGCCCAACGGCCTATTGGGCCTTGGTCTCGCGCCCTGATCGGGGGCGCCCAACCCTACATGGTTGGTGGGCCCCCGTCGCACTGCGCTATATAAAGAGGTGGGGGCCGGCGGCTCAAAGTACGAGGTTCGCCGTGAGCCGCAAACCCCACCGACAAACCCTAGACCGATCTCGAGAGGGCGCGCAGCCAGCGACGGGAAGCTCCGCTGATCCTCGTCGTCGCCACTGCTACGCCCGACCGCACTGCATCGACAGTCCGTGCAACCTCTACTCCACCCGTCGCTGCCCGTGTGCTGCCTCCATCACCGAACCCGCGATGGCTAGCACAACAGCGACATCATCTGGAGGCTCAGGTTCATCACCAGCCCTCTCTCCCCTATCTCCCTCTCGGTGTAGTGTTCTAGGTCTAAATGTGCATGTGTTTCATGGATCTATGAGTTCATCCGCCTAGATCTACTCTAGTCGATCCAAAGAAAGTTAACAATGGTACCAGAGCCTACTAGCACGTAGATCTAGAACGGGTACCGATTAGAAAAGGAAAAGTTGATTAGATCCAGTGTGGATCTAAGCAGAAAAGGGGTCACCCGACGTTCGGTTGAACCCTAACTCGATCCGTCGGATCTGAGAAAAGAAGAGGGCTCGGTTTTCATGCAAAGAACGAACCCTAAAACCCGAAGGTGATTCGGGGAAAAGAAAACAGTGCCGTCTCCAACCCATACCCTAACCCGCTCGGTGATTGACTGAGAAGGGGAAAAGAACCGATTTCAAATCGGAAAAGCAAACCCTAACCCTAATCTGAAAATCGGGCCAAATCCGAATCAAAGAAATAGAAAGGGGAAAGAAAAGAAAGAGGGTGGCTCGGCACGGCTCACCTCACCGTCGTGCACGCCGCCGCGCGGGGAAAAGAAAGGGTCGGCCGGGGGTGATCTGCTCGCCGGAACGGCCACTAGGGCGCCGCGACCAGGCCGCTCGACGGCGGCGCGTTCACCCACTGGGGAGCGCGCACGCCGGCGAGGGGGCCGGAGACGGCGCCGGGGCTTGCTGAGCTCTCTCGCCGTCGAAGCTCCTCGCTCGGTTTCTGCTGCGGCGGGACTGAGTGGAGAGGAGAGAGGGGCGAAGAGAGAGAGAGAGCGAAGCCGAATGATGCTAGGTCAAGGGCGCCGCGCCGGTCGCTGGGGTTTTGATCTCGCGACGCGCGCGGGCAGCCGTCGGATGGAGATGGACGGCCACGGGCGACTGGGCCAGCGCCGCAGCCCAGGCGGGATAGGGCACAAGGCCGAAATCCCGGCCCAGGCCCAGGTTGCGGCCTGGGCGCGGGGGAGAGAGCGCGCACGGCTGGGCGCGGGGCTGCGCTGAGCGCGCGGATGGGCCGCGGCTGCTGGGCCGGTTTCGCTGGCGCGCGCGCGCGCGTGAGCAGGCCGTGGGCCGCGCGTGTGCTGGCTGGGCCGAAATGGTCAAATGAACAGATATTGTCACAGTTTTTGTTTTCTTATTTTCCAGAAAACAGTTTGATCAATTTGAATTGATTTTTTATGATAATTTTCTGTACAAAATTTATCCAACGATATTTTTTGTTCAGTAAATAGTAAATTTGCTTCTGGAAAATAGGAAAAGATTATTAAATGTTAAAGTTTCCGCTGCGTATTTAAAGATGTAATTTTCATTATTAAATTCGAACCAACGGGAGAATTTAATTTTGAAAATGGATATGTTTTAAATTGATTATAATGTTGTTGTTATTCTGACCAACGTTGATTAATGACAATATTATAATGTTTTTTGTTATACATTAATTCTATTTCTGCCCAACGGTGATGTAGAATTAGTGTAGAAAATAATTGTATGTTTTAATTTTGACCAACGTTAAACTAAGGCATGCAATTATTGTTGTTATTTCTGTTCTCACCCTATTTGAATTATGTTTTCAGGAGGATACAACTTGATGAGTTGTATCAAAGAAATCCCCACTCTAAAAGGTGATAACTATATTGAGTGGAAGAAAAAGATAGACCTGGCCTTTATCCTCGCTGAGGTGGACTGGGTTGTCACCACACCGTGCCCTAAAGAACCTGAGGCACCGGTGAGGGAAACAGATGAGACTGATACTGCATGGCAGAACAGAGAGCGGGATTTTGCTCCCGTAAAGATGTCCTATGACCTTGAGCATAGGAAATGGGTCACTGCCAACAAGAAGTGTCTGGCAGTGATAAAGAACACGATTGAGCCTGCTATTGTGGGCTCAATTCCAGACTGTGACACGGTCACAGAGTACCTAGACAGAATAAAGAGTCAGTTCACTGGCTCTTCAAAGACATATGCAACCCAGCTGATCAAGCAGCTGGTCACAGAAAGGTACTCTGGTGGCGGCAGTGGCATTAGAGAGCACATACTGAGAATGAGCAATCTGGCATCTAAGCTCAAACCAATGGATTTGGCACTCAAGGATGAGTTTCTTATTCATTTGATTTTTGCTTCTTTGCCCAAAGAATTTGACACATTTGTTGTTAATTACAACATACAGCCTGAAAAATGGGATTTGGAAAAGCTCATAGCCATGTGTGTGCAGGAGGAGGAAAGAATAAAAGTTTCACAAGGTGGTTCTGTCAACTACCTAAAAGATAAGAAAAAGAACTATAATAACAGTTCTTCCTCCAAATCATCTGGAAAAGGTCCCATGCAACAGTCTCAGAACCAGCAATTCCCAGTGGCTAAAGACCAGTGTCTCCACTGCAAGAAGACAGGACATTATAAAAAGAATTGTCCTGATTTCTTAAAGATGATTATGAAGAATAAAGGTGAGAACATTATTACGTTCGTAAATGAATCCTTGTATGTAAAGTTTTCAAAATCTACTTGGTGGATTGATTCAGGTGCAACTATTCATGTTGCTAATTCATTACAGGGATTCCGTTCGATGAGAACTTTGCAAAGAAGCGAAAGTTTCATTAAAGTCGCAAATGGAGAACAAGCAGATGTTGAGGCCGTTGGTGATCTTCCGTTAGAGCTTGCTGATGGCTTCATAATTATTCTTAGAGATGTTCTTTATGTACCTTCTTTGCAAAGAAATTTGATTAGTGTTTCAAAGTTGGACCATGATGGTTATGATTGCCATTTTGGAAATGGCAAATGTCAGATATTGTTTAATAATAAATGTATTGGTCTTGCCTTCCGACAAGACGAGCTTTATTTGTTATCACTTCGTGAAAATGTTAATTCCGTATGTGATGTGAATGAAAATGTATCCTCATCGAACAATGGAAACAGAAAACGAAAGAGAGCTCAAGATGCGTTGTCGAAATTATGGCACTGTCGTTTAGGCCATATTTCGAGGGGGAGAATAGAAAGACTAGTTAAGAATGATATTCTTCCTCCATTAGAGCTCTCAGAGTTAGAACAATGTAGAGATTGCATAAAAGGAAAGTATGTAAAGAAAATTAAGAAAAATGCCAAACGAAGCGCAGGAATTCTACAGATTATTCACACAGACATATGTGGTCCTTTTCCTGTGAAAAGTGTGGATGGTTATGATTCATTCATAACATTCACAGACGATTACTCTCGGTTTGGCTACATTTATCCAATTAAAGAAAGAACAGAAGCGTTGGATAAATTTAAAATATTTAAAGCAGAAGTTGAAAATCAGCATGATTTAAAGATTAAGATAGTCAGGTCTGACCGTGGAGGAGAGTACTACGGTCGGCATACCCCATATGGACAAGTTCCTGGACCTTTTGCAAGGTTCTTACAGGAGAATGGTATAGTCGCCCAGTATTCAACACCGGGCGAACCTCAGCAGAATGGAGTAGCTGAAAGGCGTAACCGTACCTTGATGGATATGGTGCGTAGTATGATAAGTTACTCCACTTTACCCACGAGTCTGTGGATGGAGGCGTTAAAAACCGCCATTCATATTCTCAATAGAGTACCAAGTAAGTCGGTGCCCAAAACACCGTATGAGTTGTGGACAGGAAGAGTACCCTCACTTAACCACTTGCGTGTGTGGGGGAGCCCTGCTGAGGCTAAAGTTTTTAACCCAAACATTGGGAAGCTAGATCCCAAAACAGTGAGTTGCCATTTCATTGGCTACCCAGAAAAGTCAAAAGGTTTTCGTTTCTACTGTCCTAACAGACATACAAAGTTTGTGGAAACGAGACATGCTGTCTTCCTAGAGGATGAAATGATTAGGGGGAGCATGGTAGCTCGAGAAATTGACCTTGAAGAGAAGCGGGTGTATGCACCCACTCCGATCATTCATGAGCCATTTTTCTCACTACCTGCTGTTGCTGCACCAACAGTACAAGACACTGTGGTGCCAGCACCTGTTGTTATCCCGCCTGTGGCAACAATGAATGATGATGAGGAACCTGTGGCTCAGGATCCTATAGAACCTATTGCCACACATGAGGGGGAGCAACAACAGCCTCAAACAGAAAATGTGCCAATTGAGGAGGCCCCTAGAAGGTCTCAAAGAGTTAGAAAATCAGCTATTCCTGCTGATTATGAAGTGTACAACACTGAAGAATTTCAAATGGAGGATGATCCCACCTCATTTGAAGAAGCCATGAAAAGTGACCATTCATCAAAGTGGCTTGAGGCCATGGAAGATGAGATGAGATCAATGAATGCAAATAAAGTTTGGGATTTGGAGATAATTCCTAAAGGAGCCAAAACAGTAGGCTGTAAATGGGTCTACAAAACAAAACTTGACTCTCAAGGGAATATAGAGAGATATAAAGCCCGACTTGTGGCAAAAGGCTTTACACAAAGAGAAGGGATTGATTACAATGAGACCTTTTCTCCAGTCTCATGTAAGGATTCCTTCAGAATCATAATGGCATTAGTGGCACATTACGATTTGGAATTACATCAGATGGATGTAAAGACGGCATTTCTCAACGGAGACTTAGAGGAAAATGTTTACATGGCACAACCGAAAGGTTTTGTCATGGAAGGAAAAGAACGTTTGGGATGCCGCCTAAAGAAATCTATTTATGGATTAAAACAAGCTTCAAGACAGTGGTACTTGAAGTTTGATCAGACAATAAAGAATTTTGGGTTTAAAGATAATGTTGAGGACAATTGTGTCTACGCAAAGTTTAAGAATGGGAAGTTTATCTTCCTTGTCCTGTATGTGGATGATATCTTACTTGCTAGTAGTGATGTCAGTCTACTACTGGAAACAAAGAAGTTTTTGTCCTCAAAATTTGATATGAAAGATCTTGGTGAAGCTTCGTTCGTTCTAGGGATCGAGATTCACCGAGATAGAAGTAAAGGGGTATTAGGACTGTCACAAAAGGCATACATAGAAAAAGTCTTAAAGAAATTCAGTATGCACAAATGTAGTCCCTCACCTGCTCCTATAGTCAAGGGCGACAGATATGGGGATTTTCAATGCCCCAGGAACCAATATGAGATCGATCAAATGAAAGTGGTTCCATATGCTTCAGCTGTCGGAAGCTTGCAATATGCTCAAGTATGTACGCGCCCTGACTTGGCATTTGTTACCGGGTTACTTGGCAGATTCCAGAGCAATCCTGGAATAGAACACTGGAAATTGGTAAAGAAAGTCTTGCGTTATTTGCAAGGAACGAAAGGCCTCATGATGACGTATAGAAGATCTGATTCACTCATATAGTGGGATATTCAGATTCTGATTATGCGGGAGATAATAGAAAATCCACGTCTGGATATGTGTTTACTCTCGCAGGGGGAGCTATTTCATGGAAAAGCTCAAAGCAAACCGTCACTACATCGTCCACAATGTATGCCGAGTTTGTAGCGTGTTATGAGGCAACGGGGCAGGTGAACTGGCTAAAGAAGTTCATACCCGGTTTGAAGGTGGTTGACGACATCAATAGACCACTGAAATTATACTGCGATAATAATCCAGCAGTACAGTATGCTCACAACAATAGGTCAAGTGGTGCTGCCAAACACATTGACATAAAGTATTATGTTGTGAAGGATAAAGTCCGGGATCAAATGATAAGTCTTGAGCATATAAGTACCGAAAAGATGCTCGCGGATCCGCTTACAAAAGGCTTACCACCCAACGTGTTCAGAGAACATATAGCCGGCATGGGTTTAAGGGAAAGCCTATGATTCCTGGACTATAAAGGGCCCAAAAGTTAAAGTAACTATTTCAGATCAGAGACGTGCATTGTAGCTGTTAAATCTATCGGCGATTGACCGTGACGATGAGACATGCTCTATGCATCATCTGTGAAGAAATGAGTAAGGATAAAAGGATTGAAG
Organism: Miscanthus floridulus; assembly: GCF_019320115.1. NCBI lineage: Eukaryota > Viridiplantae > Streptophyta > Magnoliopsida > Poales > Poaceae > Miscanthus > Miscanthus floridulus. The sequence continues at coordinate 145,064,914 of NC_089582.1, forward strand.
TTTTAAAGTTTAAAGATAAAAGTAATAGTGAGATCAAGGGGGAGAATGTTAGATTGATCTCCTGACCAATAAGCCCAACGGCCTATTGGGCCTTGGTCTCGCGCCCTGATCGGGGGCGCCCAACCCTACATGGTTGGTGGGCCCCCGTCGCACTGCGCTATATAAAGAGGTGGGGGCCGGCGGCTCAAAGTACGAGGTTCGTCGTGAGCCGCAAACCCCACCGACAAACCCTAGACCGATCTCGAGAGGGCGCGCAGCCAGCGACGGGAAGCTCCGCTGATCCTCGTCGTCGCCACTGCTACGCCCGACCGCACTGCATCGATGTCCGTGCAACCTCTACTCCACCCGTCGCTGCCCGTGTGCTGCCTCCATCACCGAACCCGCGATGGCTAGCACAACAGCGACATCATCTGGAGGCTCAGGTTCATCACCAGCCCTCTCTCCCCTATCTCCCTCTCGGTGTAGTGTTCTAGGTCTAAATGTGCATGTGTTTCATGGATCTATGAGTTCATCCGCCTAGATCTACTCTAGTTGATCCAAAGAAAGTTAACAACTATGTTTTGAATTCTTTCTCTCTCCGTCGATTGTTTCCCGTGGAGATGGCCTGATGCGCCTGTAGTCTGTGAAGCCATTTTACTTTTGTCAATGCTTTTATGCTTGGCATATTTGATTCACTAAATTTAGATGAGAAGAATGAAAAGATCTGTTGTTATTAGGTACTGAATTTGGGGGCACTGATGGATGTAGCCGTGGGACGGGCGGGGCTTAAAGCTTAAACTCTCCTACCAGACGATAGAACTTTTTTTCAAACTTTTTTAGACATGGAAAAGAGAAACACGAATATAGCATATAGTTAATATAGATGTTGATAATGACTTGAGCCTCTTTTTTTCTCTATAGATTCCTAGATCCGTCCCTTGAACACGGTAAATTGAATGATGAATTGAAAAACTAGCATGCATAGGACATCTAATGATTTCATTTTTAAAGTGTTGTTTCCAAGTGGTATCAAGCTAACTATGGTGCTAAGAATGGTATAATGGTGCACTCCGATTGGTATCACGCTACAAAGGTCCATCTGTTATACCTTAGCATCACTTGGTAGACATTGTCTCCTATATTTCCTATCTAAGCATATGTGCAAGTTAAAATCCAAACTCTTAGCACATATGTAGGGGGAGCAATTGCTACCACTTGGGGTTCATGAAACTTGTCCATATCCTTTTACAAATGGTAAATATGCTTGGACAAGCAACATGGATTCAATTAAATTTTAATTCTTATCTTTGTATAAGGGTTGTCATCAATTACCAAAAAGAGGGAGATTGAAAGCTCTAGTTTGGTTTTGGTGAATTGATGAAACCCTAAGTGCTAACCTAGTTTATCAAGTGATCATGATATAGGTAGCACACTCCAAGTGGTGAAACAAATGAAGATCATAACATGATGATTGTGATGCCACAGTGATGATCAAGTGCTCGGACTTGGAAAAAGAAGAAAGAGAAAAACAAAAAGCTCAAGACAAAGGTATAAACCATAGGAGCTATTTTATTTTGGTGATCAAGACACTTAGAGAGTATGATCATATTTAGGATTGATAGCCGTACTATTAAGAGGGGTGAAACTCGTATCGAAATATGGTTATCAAAGTGCCACTAGATGCTCTAACTCATTGCATATGCATTTAGGGTCTAGTGAAATGCTAACACCCTTGAAAATGTTTGAGAAAATATGCTAACACACGTGCACAAGGTGATACTCTTGGTGGTTGGCACATTTGAACAAGGGTGAAGAAGTTTGAGGTGAAATAGAGTTGGTCGCAATGATGCTGGCGTTGGTCTTCTGACCGGACGCTGGGTCACTCAGCGACCGAACGCGGAAAGGCTGCGTCCGATCATAATGTCAGACGACGCAGTGATTAGGGTTAAGCACCGGACGCTGGGCTATGTCCGATCAAGCATGACCGAACACGTTCGGTCGGCAAAAATAGGATTTGTACCCTTACTGGAAACGACCGGACACTGAGGGTCCAGCGTCCGGTCAACAGTGTCGGAGCGTCCGGTCAACATTTCGACCATTGAGATCAAACGATCACCGTTGAACGCAGGAGACACGTGGCCGCCATCAGGCGACCAGCGTCCGGTCGATCAGACCAGAGCGTCCGGTCACCACGCGTTGTGCCCAGTGAAGGAGTACAACGACTCTATTTCGTGGGGGCTTCTATTTAAGCCCCATGATCGGCTCAAGCTCACTCTCTTGGCTATTTGCATTGACATAGCAACCTTATAAGCTTAGCCAAAGCTCTCCCACTCATCTCCATCATTGATTCATCATCATAGTGCGATTGGGAGTGATCCAAGTGTATTGCTTGAGTGTTTGCATCTAGAGGCACTTGGTGTTCGTGTTTCACTGCGGATTTCGCTTGTTATTCTTGGTGGTTGCCACCACCTAGACAGCTTAGAGCAGTAAGAATTGTTGAGCGAAGGGTTGTGATTGTCTCTGGCTCCGATTGTGGTGATTGTGAGGGGTTCTTGACATTTCCCTAGCGGAGCGCCAAAAGGTACTCTAGTTGTGTGATCCTCATCTTGTGTTGGTTGTGTGGCACCCTATTGAGGGTTTGGCGTGTGAAGTCAATTAGCGCGTGAACCTCCAAGTGAGTGAATCGTCACAACGAGGACTAGCTTGCCGGCAAGCAAGTGAACCTCGATAAAAAATCATTGTGTTCATCATTTGATTTCGAGGTGATTGGTCTTCATTATTATCCATACTTGTGATTGATTGGTTCATACATCTACACGGCGGTATAACTTTCTTGATCACTCTCTTTACATTACCGCAAACTAGTTGTTAAGCTCTTCAGTGTAGCTAGTTGTGAGAGCTTGCTTGCTTGGTTGGTGTGGCTCTTTAGTTAGCCTTTGAGAGCATACTAACATAGGCTAGTGTCATAGCTTTTGTGTGAATAGATACTATCTAAACTAGAATTATAGTAGGTGGCTTGCATTTTGAGTAGGCTAGCGCAACACTTGCTTCGCCTCATAATTATTTAACCATTTTATTAAGTGTTGTTGTAGAAATTTTATTAGGCTATTCACCCCCCTCTAGCCATTAGGACCTTTCAAGTGGTATCGGAGCCGAGGTCACCGTTATTTGAGGCTTAACAACCTTCGGTGTTAAAATAACTCAAATCAACAACACTAAGAAGCCACCCCAATTTGATGGCTCAAATTATCCCTATTGGAAGGCTAAGATGACAATATATATCAAATCAATCAATAGGAAGATTTGGAAGGTGGTAGAAACAAAAATTGAGATAGAAGATGAAGATGCTCCCACCGCCGCTAAAGAATTGCTACTCCAAAACAATGACATTGCTCTTAGTGCCATCCATGATGCTTTGGATGAGAGAACATTTGAGCAAATCAAGAACATTGAGAGAGCTCATGAGGCATGGAAGAAATTGGAAGAATCATTTAAGGGCACCAAGGCAATCAAGGGTGCAAAGGCATACATTCTCAAGGATAAATTTGCTAGTTTCAAGATGAAGGAACATGAGTGTGGTAGAACCTCCTAAGGAATCAGGCCCACATGCACCTATCGTTGTCTTAACAGACCTCGGATAGCGTACACGAGTTCCCAACAACTCAACAGGTCTGTCGGGTGTCCTCGGGAAACCCGAATCATCCACGATTCTCTTTTCAAATAGAATCCCAATCACAATCATTGCAGATTACAACAGTTTTATTCAAACATATATACCAGAGTAAAAGATAGCGGAAGTCTTAAGATAACATAGTTACAAACCAGTTGTTTTCAAACTTACAATACCATAAGTGTCATACAACTATAGTAGCGGGATAATATTACATTAACTTTATTTATCATACAAACTAGTGCCTTGTCCAAAGGCCATTCATTACTCCTCATCGTCGTTGACTTCAAACACCGACATGCAACAGGGACCAAAACAAGCCTGCGCATGCGACTCACCTGCAACAAGGGTTAACAAACCCTGAGTACAAAAGTACTCAACAAGACTAACCCGACGTAACGGGGTGTAAGACTTTAGAGATGTAGGGGTTTGGGACAAGGTAAGGATGTAGCAAGATTCAAAAGTTCTTTGCCAAAAGCTTACTATTCTTCATTCTATTTTCAAGTTTTACCACTAAGTACTTTTTGTTCATTATCTCAAACTAAATGTACATTTCTCGTATTCCTTTCCTTCTCATTCCATTCTTTTCTTGTATTTTAGTAATTCACCAGTCCTGCATTGCTTCTGTAATGAATCGAGTCTCCATATCCGCGGAGCACCGGCAATTCGAATTGATTCAAGTCCTAGCTGGGGATTCCTTATCACACGACATATATAGAACTTAATCTTGCATATATCAACCTCGCTACCGGGTCCTCCTATACTAAGCCGTCTCCACACCACCCGAGAGCACAGCACACCTCAAATTCGGCCACATTCTAGCCACGAGGGTACACGCTACTCCTGCCATCTCTCCACTCCCAGTGCGTGGGCATTCGTCTTAGTATCGGATTTAGCCGAAGTAGGCTTACCGTAGTATGTGACCAGTACTACAAAGTGTCTCGTTCAGAAGATCCACAATGAGTGGCCTTTAAGCAACATAGTCGGCAACATTACCCAACATTCAAGATAAGTCACTCGACTAGTCTCTAGTTCATTCTACCTTCTTTCTTTGTTTGGCCAGTATGCCATCTTTGATTGTATCAAAACTTTTACTTTGAAAGCCTACTATAAAACATACTAAGCATTCTACATCTTTGTAAATAAAAACATCTCCAAGGATGGTAAACAAGTAACAAGGTAGGTAATGCATCAAGTAGGAAACATTTGAATAAACTAACTTAATGCAATAAGTAACATAGTTGATAAACTTTTCAAAGTAAACAAGGTAAGGGTTTAATGCATAAACTGGGGCTTGCCTTCGTTGACGATCTCAGGTTCCAGATCAGTACCACGATTATCGAATCTCATGACAACCGGGGACTCTTCTAGAACTTGTTCAACTAGAATCGTTTCACTCTCGGTTTCTACACGAAATAATAGCATATGCTTCAACATGATGATAATGTAAACATGATGCTTTCATGGTGCATGAAATATAACAACACCTTGAATACAACTTTCCTCCATGGTACAGTTACAAGCCAAACTAACCAAACTATATTCGTAACAGATGTGACCATGCCAGCACCGACCACTTCGGCGAGCTCTCCGACCACTTTGGCGAGCTCTCCGACCACTTCAGTGAACTTTCCGACCACTACGGTGAACTCTCCGACCACTATGGTGAACTCTCCGACCACTATGGTGAACTTTCCAACCACACTGATCTTGAACCCTACTGGTCACAAAACATGACCAAAACAAGACCAAACACTAATCAAACACTTAGGGTTTGCTTTTATTTATTTTTAAATTAATTTGGAAATAAGCCCAAAAATGAACTTGTTCGAAAAGACTTCAAAATTTTATGTAAGCTTCCTCATATCAAATTAGTGTACCAAAACAAATTTCATAATTTTTGGAATTATTCAGTGACCTACAAAAATCATGGAAATTGCATTTATCAATTAATGGACTGAATATTTGAACATTAAAATTTTATTCAAATTTCAAGTTTCATATTTTTAAACCATACTAGAACATGTACAAAAGCTACATACCAATTTTCAGAATTTTTGGAGCTATGATGAATTTCCTACAAATTCCCAAAGTTTCAGCACTATTCACAATTTCAGAAAATAAAAATTTTCACTGTTCTTCTTCCTCACTCGCACTGACAGCCAGGCCCTACTGTCAGTGACTCAAAGAAGTCACGGCGGCGCTGCCCTCACTGGCCGGCCCCAAATGCGTCGACAGTGACGCTCCGGCGAGGCAGACCGCACCCAAATGACCTACACACTCCTACGAACTCATCCTAGCCCTCAGATCGGAAGAAGGCGCGCCGGAGAAGGCTCCACACCGGCCATGGCGGCTCGAGCATGACGGCTCACGGCGTAACCCCGGTAATGGCGCAGTAGAGTATAAAACAAGGTAAGTATCGCGCTCAATAGCTCACCACGGTCACGCCGGTACGTTCGGTGAAGCCGGAGACGGTCTGGAACGGCCTGGCCACGTCGAGGCGATGATGGCGGAGGTCCGACCAGTCTCGGGGAAGAAAGTGTTGCGCCGGGTGACTCCGGCCAACCCAAGTGGCGTAGGCAAGCCATAGAGAAGTGCAGGGCTGAGGCGATCGCGTAGGCGTAGCTGGGCACGACGGATGCTGGTCGACGGAGGCTACGGCGAGCGGCGGAGCAAGCTAGCGGCGGAGCAGAGCAGACGGGGAAAAACGGGAATGACGACGGCGGCGGCTGCTATTTATAGCCGGGAAGGGGTTGCTCGGCGTCGACAGCGCATGGACGGACCCACCACGGCACCAGCTACGTGTCAAGGCGCGAGGAAGCGATGAAATCCGATCGGCGGCGACATCCGCGTGGCGCCGGCGGCAAGCAGAGAGGTGGGTGTTGATTTTTGAAATAATTACAGAACTGCCACTGCGTCCATTTTTCAAATTACTCACAAATTTTCTAAAGAAGTTGAAAATCTCCAAAAATGAAAGTTGTTCAATTTTTCAAACTCTACAACTTTGCTTCTAGAAATATTTTCAAATTCTACCTCCATTTTGAAATTTGAATTTGGGGTGCATTTGAGCATTTGAATCATTTCAAAATTACTCCAAATTTTATATGTAAACTTGAAAAACTTTGAATACCAAAGTTGATCTACATAAAATAATCTCCAACTTTGATTTTTGCCTCAACCCCAAATTCCACATGGATTTTGAATTAGCCAAAAGGGGCAAAAATGACTTTTATAAATTAAATTTGAATTCAAATTTGATTTGTCTTCCTTTTACTTAAATTTTGATTTTTGACCAGTAACATGGTCCATTAGGGTTATTTGAGTCAAATGACACATGACCTCACATGATCACATGAATTTTGACCCTTGTAGTCATGATCTTTATTTAGGGTTTTGAATCGCATCACATGAAATAACAACGTTATGAAATAAAGCTTATTAGTGAATGCATTCAAAATTTTCTACTTTATGAATGCTTTGTAATGCATATGATGACACATCAAATTTTAGTGCTAGGTCAAAACACCAGAGGTGTTACAACCCTTCCCCCTTAAAGAAATCTCGTCCCGAGATTTAAAACTTAAGGCTAAGTAATGGAAAAGAAAATGTGTCAAGCTAACACATCATAACTTTATTCAAAAGGCTAGTGAGGGGGTTTTCCATTCTGTTAACAACAAGACAAGTTACAATATAGACAAAGGTATTGTAACTAGATAGAAGCGAAGAAGTTAGGAAAGTTCTCTTCTAAGTAATCCTCGGACTCCCAAGTAGCTTCATCTTCCGTGTGTTGATTCCATTGTACTTTGTAGAACTTGATTGTACGTCTGCGAGTGACTCGATCTTTCTGATCTAAGACTCTAATAGGGTACTTGGCATAAGTCAAATCAGGTTCTAGTTCTACATCACCAAAGTCAATCTCCTTGTCAGGTACTTGAAGACACTTCTTTAACTGAGATACATGAAAGATATCATGCACCGCTGACATGTGATCTGGGAGCTTAACGCGATAGGCGACTGGTCCACATCATTGTTGGATCTGAAAAGGACCGACATAACAGGGCGCTAACTTTCCCCGAATCCCAAAATGATGAACTCCTTTCATCGGTGATACCTTGAGGTAGACATGAGGATAAGGCGTATTAGTTGCAGGGCGAATGAAGATATGCTGCCTGCCTTGGCCTTGTTGTGGGCGGAATGGTGCACGACCATGATCCGGAAGCAAATATTTTCTTTTTCTTCGCCTCCTTGTGTCGGCGGTAATTCTCCTCCGAAGCGATAGCAATGTTGATTGTCTCATGGTAAGTTGTGTTACCACAAGTTGCCATCATGGTCTGAAGTTTAGTGTTCAGGCCTCTAAGAAAATGATTCTTTTTCTTCCTATCAGTATTCACATACTCTATAGCATACTGCGACAGGTGATTGAAGCGTCCAACATAGTGCATCACCGGGTGCTCCCCTTGCTTAAGAGCCAAGAACTCTTCTAACTTCATGGTCATCACACCGTCTAGAATATAGTGTGCCCTAAAGGCATCCTTGAACTCCCTCCAGTTGACTTGGTGACCAGCGGGCTGTACTGCTACCAAATTTGCCCACCAGGCACCAGCAGCTCCTTGAAGTTGCTGTGCCACAAACCTTGGTTTCTGAACCTCAGTACAGTGAATCAGCTCGAACTTTTGCTCTATTGTCCTAAGCCAGTCGTCAGCTTCTAAAGATTCTTCTGCCTTAGAGAACACAGGCGGACGGGTGTCAGTAAAATCCACATAGGTTGACTCGTCGTTTCCATTATTACGACGGCCACGATTAGGGTATGGTGCCTGCTGGTTCTGCGCCAACTCCCTTAACAGCCTAGCATTCTTTGCCGTTGCGTTGACGAGTGCGGCTATGGCATCTGCCATAGTCGAGGGCATTGGTGGAGGATTTGGGCACTCATCATCGTCGTGTGAGCCACTAGCACCAGTGCAGGTGATAGGACGAGGCATCTGTTAGAGAAACACATTTACTTACATTATTCTTTATTGAAAGCATTTAAAAGGTTTCATGCTACAAAGGGTCCTTATTTATATTACATGTCTTGTATCCCACAAGACAACCCTGGTTTTCTAGGAAAGCAGTAAAGGAACTACTTCTACTCCAAGCTTTTAGTCTTCGGCATCCGTGCCCGTATCGGACGAAACCTCATCTTCATCTGAGAAGTACACTAACTCCTCGGGATCCTCCTCCTCTTCTTCATTCTCGACTTCTCCTGGAGCTACAATCATTTCTTCATCTGTAACTTCACCATCCCCATGAAGAGGATGAAGTTGAGCGTACAACAGGTGGACATTCTCATGAAGAATGGCATTGTCCATCTCCAGATCTTCCACGTAGAACTCCAACTCATGGACGCGTTCATTGGCCACATCCTCTTGTGTCCAGGCTTCATTCCGTAGCTCCATGGTCATGGTGATGCCCCTTTGCATTTCCGCCAACTCCTCTTGATCTTTAGCATGAGCTTGACGAAGAGTGTTGAGCTCCTTGTTAAGGTTCTCGACATTGGCGGGGTTGCTTGAAGATCCTTCCTCTTCTAGGTTCTTGGAACTTTCCTCACCAAGCTCGTGGCTTCTTGGTGCCAATTGGTGACGAGGGACTCCATGAGGTCCGGTGGACTTGCGTGCGGTTTTCTTGGTCTTTGCCATAGCCTGTAGGATTTAAGGTAGGACTATAAGAATAGCTTGAGGATAATGGAGGTTAGCAAGAATGGGATTGACATTACTTACCCAACCACTATTAAGGGGATTTATTATGCAATGTGCTTAAGCATGATGCATGAATCGATCTTACGAATCTAAGTACAAAAGATTAATATAATCATAAGTACTAGATTTTTAATACATAGGACAAACCTAAGCATATTATCCGCCATAAACTTTCAAATAAGACAAGATTGAGGCTAGATCAAAGGTAAGAAGAAAGAAATTTGAACTTTAAAATATCAAGTTTACTTTCTTTGATCCAAATCATTTTGAAGGTTTTCCAAAGTAACCTACAATGATCTTAGATGGGAACTGCTCTGATACTAGCTGTGGCAGAACCTCCTGAGGAATCAGGCCCACATGCACCTATCGTTGTCTTAACAGACCTCGGATAGCGTACACGAGTTCCCAACAACTCAACAGGTCTGTCGGGTGTCCTCGGGAAACCCGAATCATCCATGATTCTCTTTTCAAACAGGATCCCATCCACAGTCATTGCAGATTACAACAGTTTTATTCAAACATATATACCAGAGTAAAAGATAGCGGAAGTCTTAAGATAACATAGTTACAAACCAGTTGTTTTCAAACTTACAATACCATAAGTGTCATACAACTATAGTAGCGGGATAATATTACATTAACTTTATTTATCATACAAACTAGTGCCTTGTCCAAAGGCCATTCATTACTCCTCATCGTCGTTGACTTCAAACACCGACATGCAGCAGGGACCAAAACAAGCCTACGCATGTGACTCACCTGCAACAAGGGTTAACAAACCCTGAGTACAAAAGTACTCAACAAGACTAACCCGACGTAACGGGGTGTAAGACTTTAGAGATGCAGGGGTTTGGGACAAGGTAAGGATGTAGCAAGATTCAAAAGTTCTTTGCCAAAAGCTTACTATTCTTCATTCTATTTTCAAGTTTTACCACTAAGTACTTTTTGTTCATTATCTCAAACTAAATGTACATTTCTCGTATTCCTTTCCTTCTCATTCCATTCTTTTCTTGTATTTTAGTAATTCACCAGTCCTGTATTGCTTCTGTAATGAATCGAGTCTCCATATCTACGAAGCACCGGCAATTTGAATTGATTCAAGTCCCAGCTGGGGATTCCTTATCACACGACATATGTAGAACTTAATCTTGCATATATCAACCTCGCTACCGGGTCCTCCTATACTAAGCCGTCTCTATGCCACCCGAGAGCACAGCACACCTCAAATCTAACCACATTCCAGCCACGAGGGTACACGCTACTCCCGCCATCTCTCCACTCCCAGTGCGTGGGCATTCGTCTTAGTATCAGATTTAGCCGAAGTAGGCTTACCGTAGTATGTGACCAGTACTACAAAGTGTCTCATTCAGAAGATCCACAATGAGTGGCCTTTAAGCGACATAGTCGGCAACATTACCCAACATTCAAGATAAGTCACCTGACTAGTCTCTAGTTCATTCTACCTTCTTTCTTTCTTTGGCCAGTATGCCATCTTTGATTGTATCAAAACTTTTACTTTGAAAGCCTACTATAAAGCATACTAAGCATTCTACGCCTTTGTAAATAAAAACATCTCCAAGGATGGTAAACAAGTAACAAGGTAGGTAATGCATCAAGTAGGAAACATTTGAATAAACTAACTTAATGCAATAAGTAACATAGTTGATAAACTTTTCAAAGTAAACAAGGTAAGGGTTTAATGCATAAACCGGGGCTTGCCTTCGTTGACGATCTCAGGTTCCGGATCAGTACCACGATTATTGAATCCCATGACAACCGAGGACTCTTCCAGAACTTGATCAACTAGAATCGTTTCACTCTCGGTTTCTACACAAAATAATAGCATATGCTTCAACATGATGATAATGTAAACATAATGCTTTCATGGTGCATGAAATATAACAACACCTTGAATACAACTTTCCTCCGTGGTACAGTTACAAGCCAAACTAACCAAACCATATTCGTAACGGATGTGACCATGCCAGCACCGACCACTTCGACGAGCTCTCCGACCACTTTGGCGAGCTCTCCGACCACTTCAGTGAACTTTCCGACCACTACGGTGAACTCTCCGACTACTACGGTGAACTCTCCGACCACTATGGTGAACTTTCCGACCACTATAGTGAACTTTCCGACCACACTGATCTTGAACCCTACTGGTCACAAAACATGACCAAAACAAGACCAAACACTAATCAAACACTTAGGGTTTGCTTTTATTTATTTTTAAATTAATTTGGAAATAAGCCCAAAAATGAACTTGTTCGAAAAGACTTCAAAATTTTATGTAAGCTTCCTCATATCAAATTAGTGTACCAAAACAAATTTCATAATTTTTGGAATTATTCAGTGACCTACAAAAATCATGGAAATTGCATTTATCAATTAATGGACTGAATATTTGAACATTAAAAATTTATTCAAATTTCAAGTTTCATATTTTTAAACCATACTAGAACATGTACAGAAGCTACATACAAATTTTCAGAATTTTTGGAGCTATGATGAATTTCCTACAAATTCCCAAAGTTTCAGCACTATTCATAATTTCAGAAAATAAAAATTTTCACTGTTCTTCTTCCTCACTCGCACTGACAGCCAGGCCCTACTATCAGTGACTCAAAGACACGGCGGCGCTGCCCTCACTGGCCGGCCCCAAAATGCGCCGACGGTGACGCTCCGGCGAGGCAGACCGCACCCAAATGACCTACACACTCCTACGAACTCATCCCAGCCCTCAGATCGGAAGAAGGCGCGCCGGAGAAGGCTCCACATCGGCCATGGCGGCTCAAGCACGACGTCTCACGGCGTAACCCCGGCAATGGCGCAGTAGAGTATAAAACAAGGTAAGTATCACGCTCAGTAGCTCACCACGGTCACACCGGTACGTTCGGTGAAGCCAGAGACGGTCTGGAATGGCCTGGCCACGTCGAGGCGATGATGGCGGAGCTCCGGCCGGTCTCGGTGAAGAAAGCGTTGCGCCGGGCGACTCCGGCCAACCCAAGTGGCGTAGGCAAGCCGCAGAGAAGTGTAGGGCCGAGGCGATCGCATAGGCGTAGCTGGGCACGACGGATGCTGGTCGACGGAGGCTACGGTGAGCGGCGAAGCAAGCTAGCGGCGGAGCAGAGCAGAAGGGGAAAAACGGGAATGACGACGGCGGTGGCTGCTATTTATAGCCGGGAAGGGGTTGCCCAGCGTCGACAGCGCACGGACGGACCCGCCACGGCACCAGCTGCGTGTCAAGGCGCAAGGAAGCGATGAAATCCGATCGGCGGCGACATCCGCGTGGCGCCGGCGGCAAGCAGAGAGGTGGATGTTGATTTTTGAAATAATTACAGAACTGCCACTGCATCCATTTTTCAAATTACTCACAAATTTTCTAAAGAAGTTGAAAATCTCCAAAAATGAAAGTTGTTCAAATTTTCAAACTCTACAACTTTGCTTCTAGAAATATTTTCAAATTCTACCTCCATTTTGAAATTTGAATTTGGGGTGCATTTGAGCATTTGAATCATTTCAAAATTACTCCAAATTTTATATGTAAACTTGAAAAACTTTGAATACCAAAGTTGATCTACATAAAATAATCTCCAACTTTGATTTTTGCCTCAACCCCAAATTCCACATGGATTTTGAATTAGCCAAAAGGGGTAAAAAAGGACTTTTATAAATTGAATTTGAATTCAAATTTGATTTGTCTTCCTTTTACTTAAATTTTGATTTTTGACCAGTAACATGGTCCATTAGGGTTATTTGAGTCAAATGACACATGACCTCGCATGATCACATGAATTTTGACCCTTGTAGTCATGATCTTTATTTAGGGTTTTGAATCTCATCACATGAAATAACAACGTTATGAAATAAAGCTTATTAGTGAATGCATTCAAAATTTTCTACTTTATGAATGCTTTGCAATGCATATGATGACATGTCAAATTTTAGTGCTAGGTCAAAACACCAGAGGTGTTATAATGAGAGTGTGCCGGACATGTTCTATCGGATGGAAGTGATTGTAAATGATCTCAAGGCACTTGGTGAGAAGATAGAGGACAAGGAATTCTCAAATAAGTTCTTGAGATGCTTACCCTCAAGGTTTGGTATATTGGTCACTATTCTAGTGAGGTCCGGTTTGGATATAATGACACCAAATCAAATCTTGGGAGATATCATGACCGATGATGCTTATAGAGATGATGATGAGAAGGAAGAAAAGAAGGAGAAGAAAGATGAGAAGAAGGATGACAAGAAGAAGAGCATGGCATTCAAAGCCACATCATCCAAGGGAAAAGCTAAGCATGAAACATCTAGTGAAGAAGATGATTCATAGGATGATGATGATGAGAAGATGGCTCTCTTTGTCAAGAGATTTGGCAAGTTCATGGTGAAGAAGGGCTACCGTGCTAGAAGAAAGAAGTCTTCATCCAAGAATAAAGAAGGGTCAAGAAGGTGCTTCAAGTGTGGAAGCAAAGATCATCTTGTTGCTCAATGTCCATACAATAGCAACAACGATGATGACAAAGAAGAAGAACAAGAAGAATGACAAGAAGGAAAAGAAAGAGAAGGACAAGATGACCTTCAAGAAGAAGAATGGTGGTTCATATGTGGTCACTTGGGATAGTGATGCTTCCTCAAGTGATGATGGTGATAGTGATGATCACAAGACCACTAAGAAGAAGGCACTTGCAGGCATTGCTATAAATGAGAAGCCTTCTCTTTTTGAATCTTCATCATGCTTCATGGCTAAGGCCACTAAGGTACAATCTTGTGATGATGAAAGTCATGAAGAACATGATGATGAAAATGAACATGAAAATGAGAATGATAGTGATAGTGATAATGATGAACCTACTAAAGATGAATTATTTAACATGCTAGAAGATGCTAGAGAACACTTTGACATTAAGAGAAGAGAATGCAAAAGCTTGCGTAAGGAAATTAAAGCCCTTAAGCAAGCCTTTGATAAGCTCAATGCATCTTATGAGAGGCTAGATGAAGCCAATGAGAAGCTTGGCAAAGCTCACAAGAAGCTTGAAAAAGCTCATTCTTCTTTGCTTGATGAGCAAAATAAAAAGAAGCATGTTGAAATTTGCAATGTAGGTTTAACTTGTGATATAATTGATGAATCATTATCTATGCCTATCATTGTTGCTCCCACTAACCCTTCTTGTAGCACTTCCACTTCCACCTCATCTAGTGGTGATGGTCTCACTTGTGATGCCTCACTAGTGATTGAGAATGAGAATCTCAAGAATGAGGTTAACAAGCTCACTCACACTTTGGCTAAGGCCTATGGTGGTGAGGACCACTTGCTTATGTGTTCGGGTAGCCAAAGAGCTTCTTTCTATAAAGAGAGATTGGGCTATACCCCCAAAAAAGGCAAGGTAGCCTTTGCTCCTCACAAGACTTGTTTTATGAAGAACAATGGTCGGTTTTGCATTAGTTGCAAGCAAGTTGGTCATAAAGAGCAAGAATGCACCAACAAAAGCAAAAATGCTAATATATCCTCCCTTAAGCTTGATTCATGTTGTATGCTTACTAAGGGTACAAATGGTGTGAAGGCTAAGTTCATTGGTAAACCATGGATGGGCTCGAAGAAGAAAGCCATTTGAGTGCTAAAGAGCTTAGTGACTAACCTTTAAGGACCCAAGCAAGTTTGGATATCTAAAAAGAATTAATCTTCTTTTTAGGTCAATTACAAAGCCGGAGGAAGACATTGGGTTCTTGATAGTGGGTGCACTCAACACATGACCGGTGATGCAAGAATATTCAACTCAATCAACACCAATGGCAATGATGGTTATGATAGTATCACATTTGGTGACAATGGCAAAGGCAATGTCAAAGGGCTTGGTAAGATTACAATATCCAATGACACGAGCATATCCAATGTGTTGCTAGTAGAGAGCTTGAATTTCAATTTTGCTATCCGTGGCTCAATTGTGTGATCTTGGATTCAAATGCATATTTGGAGTAGATGATGTAGAGATCATAAGTGTAGATGGCTCTAACTTGATCTTCAAAGGCTTTAGATATGAGAATCTATACTTAGTTGATTTCAATGCTAGTGAAGCTAAATTGTCTACATGCTTGTTCACTAAGTCTAGCATAGGTTGATTATGACATAGAAGGCTTGGTCATGTTGGAATGAAACAATTTAATAGATTGGTTAAGCATGACTTGGTTAGAGGATTGAAAGATGTTGTGTTTGAAAAGGATAAGCTTTGTAGCTCTTGTCAAGCCGAAAAACAAGTTGGCAACACCCATCCTAAGAAAAGCATGATGAACACTAGTAAAGCATTTGAGTTATTGCACATGGATTTATTTGGGCCAACACAATATATTAGCATTGGTGATAATAAATATGGCTTTGTGATAGTGGACGATTACACTAGATACACATGGGTATTCTTTCTAGTGGACAAAAGTGATGTGTTTGCAACATTCAAATCATTTGTCAAAGGCATTCACAATAAATTTGAAACAACCATCAAGAGAGTTAGAAGTGACAATGGTAGTGAGTTCAAGAACACTAGAATTGATGAGTTATGTGATGAATTTAGAATTAGACATCAATTCTCGGCCAAGTACACTCCACAATCAAATGGCCTTGTTGAGAGAAAGAATAGAACACTCATTGATATGGCAAGGTCGATGCTTAGTGAGTACAATATGAGTCAATCATTTTGGGCCGAAGCTATCAACACGGCTTGCTATTGTAGCAACCGCCTCTATTGTCACCGATTGAAAGAGAAGACACCATATGAGCTCTTGAATGGTAGAAAGCCCAAGATTGCATATTTTTTGGTCTTTGGTTGTAAATGCTATATCTTGAAGAAAGGCACTAGATTGGACAAGTTTGATAAGAAATATGATGAAGGATTACTACTTGGTTATTCCACTACAAGCAAAGCATATAGAGTTTGGAATTTGGATAGTGGTACTCTTGAGGAAGTTCATGATGTTGAATTTGATGAAACCAAAGGTTCACAAGAAGAAAATGAGAACTTGGAAGATGTTAGAGGCATTCAACTTTCAAATACCATGAAGAACATAGATATTGGTGAATTAAGGCCTAGGCAAGTGAATGATGATGAAGATGATCAAGTGCAAGTGCTCTCTAACTCAAATGTGTAAGATGATATGAATCAAGCTAGTACAAGTAGCTCTCATGACAATGAACAAGATCAAGTGACTAGTACATCATCTCAACAAAATGATCAAGCAAGTGCAAGCAATCAAGTTTCAATCCTCCAACCAACCAATGTTGCAAGAGATCATCCATTGGATACTATCATTGGTGATATTACTAGAGGTGTACAAACAAGATCAAGATTGACTTTATTTTGTGAGCATTTCTCTTTCGTGTCATCCATTAAACCAAAGAAGATAGATAAAGTATTGAAGGATGTTGATTTGGTGAATGCTATGCATGAAGAATTGAATAACTTCACAAGAAATCAAGTATGAGAATTAGTAGAGAGACCAAAGGGACATAATGTGATTGAAACCAAATGGGTCTTTAGAAACAAGCAAGATCAAGATGGAATAGTAGTAAGGAACAAAGCAAGATTGGTAGCACAAGGCTATATACAAGTTGAAGGTCTTGACTTTGGAGAAACATATGCCCCAGTTGCTAGATTGGAAGCGATTAGAATCTTGCTAGCCTATGCTTGTGCCCACAACATCAAGCTTTATCAAATGGATGTCAATAGTGCATTTCTCAATGGTTACATCAATGAAGAAGTATATGTTGAGCAACCTCTCAGTTTTGAAAATAACAAGAAGCTCGACCATACGTACAAGTTGAAGAAGGCATTGTATGGTTTGAAGCAAGCACCTAGAGCATGGGTGAGAGATTGAGGGACTTCCTACTCTCTAAGGGGTTCACAATGGGCAAGGTTGATACTACTCTTTTCATCAAGAAAATTGGAAAAGATCTATTTATGTTGCAAATCTATATTAATGATATCATATTTGGATCAACCAATCAAGATTTTTGTGATAAGTTTGAAAAGATGATGGCTAATGAGTTTGAGATGTCCATGATTGGAGAATTGAGTTACTTCCTTGATCTTCAAATCAAGCAATTGAAGAATAGTACTTTTGTGAGTCAAGGCAAGTATATCAAGGACATGATCAAAAAGTTTGGCATGAGTGATAGCAAAGTCATTAGCACACCAATGGCAACTTGGACAGTGATGCAAGTGGAAATATGGTGGATCAAAAGTTGTATCGGTCTATGATTGGAAGCCTACTCTATGTGACCGCATCAAGACCGGATGTCATATTTAGTGTATGCATGTGTGTAAGATTTTAAGCCTCACCAAGAGAAAGTCATTTAAGGGCTACAAAAGGGATATTGAGGTACTTGAAGCATACACCAAATATTGGTTTGCGGTATCCCAAAGGAGCAAAGTTTGAGCTAGTTGGTTATTCCGACTCGGATTATGCGGGATGTAAGGTTGAAAGGAAGAGCACCTCGGGCACATGTCAATTGTTGGGAAGATCACTTGTTTTATGGTCTTCAAAGAAGCAAAATAGTGTTGCATTATCAACCACCGAAGCCGAATACATATCCGCCGGTAGTTGTTGTACACAAGTACTTTGGATGAAGGCCACTTTGAGTGACTTTAGAATCAAGTTCAAGAAAGTATCATTGCTATGTGACAATGAGAGTGCAATCAAGTTAACCAACAATCCGGTTCAACATGCAAGAATAAAGCATATTGATGTCCGCCACCATTTCATAAGAGATCACCAACAAAAAGGGGATATTTGCATTGAGAGTGTAGGCACCGAAGATCAACTTACCAATATATTCACCAAGCCATTGGACGAGGAAAGGTTTTGTAAGCTAAGGAATAAGTTGAACATATTGGATTTCTCAAATATGTGTTGAGGCACCCCCCACTTATATGGCATGCCTCTCCTTTGAGCAATCTAAGGTAAAAGTTGATTGGCATGGCATACATCCTTGCTAAGGACATGTTTAGTGCATCTAGTCATCTCTCCATTTTATTAGGCTCATTCATGAAAATCAAATGAATTTGATGTTTATATGGTATCACTATTGCTTCTATGCTTGACTTGATCTAGTGATAGCATATGACATGTTTGTGGGCTTGTAAACCTAGTGTTTAATATAGAAAATGAGCTCTAAGTGTTTAACTCAACATGGTACAAGATAACCCTTATTAGGAGCTGTGAAGAAGCTTGTCCTTGGATCAAACCGAGTTAAATATCTTTGGCAAATATTCTATTTTGAACCAAATTTGGGAATATAATCCTCACCCCATTGATTGACATTGATAATCTCAACCTATCCACCTTTTAAACCTTTATGGTCATTGATGACAAAGGGGGAGAGAAACATAGATATAAGTGATAGGGGGAGAAATAACAAAGAAATTAGTACATGAGAAAGAAACAAAAGACATTAGTGATATTAGTGTACTAAGATGGTGAAAAGACAACAAAGGGAGAGAACTTGACATAGGGGGAGAGATATGACAAAGGAAAGAAATCAATTAAAATTTTGAGCACATAAGTAGGGGGAGCAAGCTCATGAACTTATATGGTGCATTTGAATGTGCATTTCATATGTTTGCTTACATGGCACAAGTTTTAAATTTCAATATTCATGTTTGTGTGGTGTATGTTAGTTGTAGGTTTGAATGATGAATTGAAAAACTAGCATGCATAGGACATCTAATGATTTCATTTCCAAAGTGTTGTTTCCAAGTGGTATCAAGCTAACCATGGTGCTAAGAATGGTATAATGGTGCACTCCGATTGGTATCACGCTACAAAGGTCCATCTGTTATACCTTAGCATCACTTGGTAGACATTGTCTTCTATATTTCCTATCTAAGCATATGTGCAAGCTAAAATCCAAACTCTTAGCACATATGTAGGGGGGCAATTGCTACCACTTGGGGTTCATGAAACTTGTCCATATCCTTTTACAAATGGTAAATATGCTTGGACAAGCAACATGGATTTAATTGAATTTTAATTCTTATCTTTGTATAAGGGTTGTCATCAATTACCAAAAAGGGGGAGATTGAAAGCTCTAGTTTGGTTTTGATGAATTGATGAAACCCTAAGTGCTAACCTAGTTTATCAAGTGATCATGATATAGCTAGCACACTCCAAGTGGTGAAGCAAATGAAGATCATAACATGATGATTGTGATGCCATGGTGATGATCAAGTGCTCGGACTTGGAAAAAGAAGAAAGAGAAAAACAAAAAGCTCAAGACAAAGGTATAAACCATAGGAGCTATTTTGTTTTGGTGATCAAGACACTTAGAGAGTGTGATCATATTTAGGATTGATAGCTGTACTATTAAGAGGGGTGAAACTCGTATCGAAATACGGTTATCAAAGTGCCACTAGATGCTCTAACTCATTGCATATGCATTTAGGATCTAGTGAAATGCTAACACCCTTGAAAATGTTTGAGAAAATATGCTAACATATGTGCACAAGGTGATACTCTTGGTGGTTGGCACATTTGAACAAGGGTGAAGAAGTTTGAGGTGAAATAGAGTTGGTCGCAATGATGCGGCGTCGGTCTTCTGACCGGACGCTGGGTCACTCAGCGACCGGACGCTGAAAGGCTACGTCCGGTCATGATGTCAGACGGCGCAGTGATTAGGGTTAAGCACCGGACGCTGGGCTGTATCCGATCAAGCGTGACCGAACGCGTCCGGTCGGCAAAAATAGGATTTGTACCCTTACTGGAAACGACCGGACACTGAGGGTCCAGCGTCTGGTCAACAGTGTCGGAGCGTTCGGTCAACATTTTGATCGTTGAGATCAAACGATCACCGTTGAACGCAGGAGACACGTGGCCGCCATCGGGCGACCGGACGCTGAGGAGCAGCGTCCGGTCGATCGGACCAGAGCGTCCGGTCACCACGCACTGTGCCCAGTGAATAGGTACAACGGCTCTATTTCGTGGGGGCTTCTATTTAAGCCCCATGGCCGGCTCAAGCTCACTTTCTTAGCCATTTGCATTGACATAGCAACCTTGTGAGCTTAGCCAAAGCCCTCCCACTCATCTCCATCATTGATTCATCATCATAGTGAGATTGGGAGTGATCCAAGTGCATTGCTTGAGTGTTTGCATCTAGAGCCACTTGGTGTTCGTGTTTCGCTGCGGATTTCGCTTGTTACTCTTGGCGGTTGCCGCCACCTAGACAGCTTGGAGCAGCGAGGATCGTTGAGCGGAGGGTGGTGATTGTCTCCGGCTCCGATCGTGGTGATTGTGAGGGGTTCTTGACCTTTTCCCGGCGGAGCGCCAAAAGGTACTCTAGTGGATTGCTCGTGGCTTGTGTGATCCTCATCTTGTGTTGGTTGTGCGGCATCCTATTAAGGGTTTGGCGCGTGAAGCCAATTAGCGCGTGAACCTCCAAGTGAGTGAATCGCCACAACGAGGACTAGTTTGTCGACAAGCAAGTGAACCTCGGTAAAAAAATCATTGTGTTCATCATTTGATTCCGAGGTGATTGGTCTTCATTGTTATCCACACTTGTGATTGATTGGTTCATACATCTACACGGCGGTATAACTTTCTTGATCACTCTCTCTACATTACCGCAAACTAGTTGTTAAGCTCTTTAGTGTAGCTAGTTGTGAGAGCTTGCTTGCTTGGTTGGTGTGGC
Source organism: Miscanthus floridulus (assembly GCF_019320115.1). NCBI lineage: Eukaryota > Viridiplantae > Streptophyta > Magnoliopsida > Poales > Poaceae > Miscanthus > Miscanthus floridulus. Next base: position 145,085,975 of record NC_089582.1, read on the forward strand.
TCTTTAGTTAGCCTTTGTGAGCATACTAACATAGGCTAGTGTCATAGCTTTTGTGTGAATAGATACTATCTAAACTAGAATTATGGTAGGTGGCTTGCATTTTGAGTAGGCTAGCGCAACACTTGCTTCGCCTCATAATTATTTAACAATTTTATTAAGTGTTGTTGTAGAAATTTTATTAGGCTATTCACCCCCTTCTAGCCATTAGGATCTTTCATCGTTGTTGGTAGGACCCGGCCCACATTCTATGTAAGCAGTGGGTAGTAATATTTGCATCAAAAAAAGTAATGATTGATATCCCCTCCGTTCCAATTTATAATTTATTTGGGCTTTGTCGTGAGTTAATCTGACTTTAAACAAATCTCTCTATATGAATCCTGAGCCAGATCGCGGGCACCCGAATAGGGCCATGTCGCTTGTTAGTCCGCTAACCGTACGATCCAACTTTTTGCGATGTCGACTATTCGATCGCGGTCGTCGCGGGTCTCTTACCCATTAAGTTTAGAATCCGAGCCATCTTGAATGCCCGCGAATCCTATACTCCGGTGAGCACCGATGGGTATTATTAACCTTTTATTATTATAACAAAATTTTTTACACCTCCTCATATGAACTTTAACGGTTGCCACTACATTTTTGTCAAAAGAAAATAAATATAAAATATCACTTTTGCTTATGTGCCACTGAGTTAGCGGGGCACGGGAAATGTCCCTCTTCCTATTCCCGCGTGGCCCACTCGCCTCGATCTCCTGCAGTTCCGCCCGCCGCCGCGCAAGTTGGGCGACGCGGCGACGTGGCAGGAGGCCGCGCCGTTGCAGCTGGCGGTGCTGTACGTGTCCCTGCTACTGAACGCGGTGGGCGCCGGTGGGTACCGCCTCTGGCCCTGCGTCGTGGCGTTCGGGGCGGACCAGTTCATTGAGTCGCGGGCGGCGGAGCGCGCACGGAGCTGGGGCTTCTTCAACCGGTACTACATTTTACTTCTGCAACGGCGCGTCCATGCTGCTGTCCGTCATGGCGGCGGTGTACGTGGAGGACAACGTACGTGAGCTGGGGCTGGGGCCTCGGAGTGCCGGCCTTCTGCATGGGCGTCTCCGTCGCCGCCTTCGTGGCCGGGTACCTCATGTACCGGAGGCTGGAGCCCGTTCACGCGGATCGCGCAGGTGGTCGTCGCCGCTGTCAAGAAGCGACGGCTGCTGGCGGCGGACGTCGACCCCGCGAGGTTGTACAAGAACGACGACTTCGACGCGGCCATCTCGATGTACGGGAAGCTTGTGCACACGGTGATACGGATCAGCTGCTCAGGTACCTGCGTCCGCTACCTTGCTCTCTGTTCTTTCACTGCCGTGCAGGTGCACTGCACTACTCCTTTGGTCGTCACTTTGAAATGGATTGGTGTCGATACCATTGTTTAAGAATTGAAATCCGTTGGAGGCTATGTTAAAATTAGTATGAGTCACAAACAAGTGTTATGGACGAAACAAAAATTAGTCTCAGTCATGTATCCGTTTCGAATTTTTTATAATAATTGTCACTCCAAATTTGAGTTCAACTAACACCGTTTCCCGGCATGCAGACCACGCGGCGATCGTCACCGACGGCGACCTGGTCACGCTGACGGACGCGAACTCCGGCAAGCCGTCGTCAGCCCCCGTCCCGAACCCATGGCGTCTGAGCACCGTGCAACGCGTGGAGGAGCTCAAGTCGGTGATCCGTATGGACAGCCGCGAGCAGGTGAGCACCATGGACCGCCGCGAGCCATGCTCTTCACCCTCTTCTTCTAGGACCGCGCGCTTGTCCGCGTGGCGGGCCCCTTCACGGGGCTGGACCGCGGCATCTCCTTCCTCCACCGCATGGGCATCGGCTTCGCCATCAGCATGCTCGCTCGCCACCCTGGTCGCCGGCTTCGTGGAGCGGCACCACAGGGAGGCCGCGGCGGCGGCCGGCGCCACGGACGCCGGTGCGTCTCCGCTGTCGGGCTACTGGCTGGTGCCACAGTACGCGCGGCACGGCGTTCACCTCCGTGGGGCATCTCAAGTTCATGTACGACCAGGTGCCCGAGAGCATGCGCAGCACGGCGACGACTTCTGGCTGTCCATCTCGCTGGGAAGCTACGCGAGCACGCTGCTGCTGACACCGTGCACCAGTGGAAACAATTCAAAAAATATGAGATCTTCCATCCGTGTCCGTTCAAACAATTCAAAAAAATCGAATTTCAAAATATGGGATCTTCCAACATAATTTTAGAACTGTAAATGATTTCAAATAAAAAAAGTTATCATCTATAATCGAGATCTACAACTATGACTTTGACCATTTCTCCATTCGAATTCGTTCAAACAATTCATAAAATTTAAATTTTAAAATACGAGAAACTTTTGGTCCTGTCAATCAAATTGTTAAGTATGTTTTTCCCTTTCGGGAAACAAGACAAATTTGGCTTGGTTTCAAAGGTGGTTTTGAGTATATATGCATTTTCTAAAAATAATAAAGTAATAGGTAAATCGCTAAAATTCATAAATAGTTCTTTTTATTAAATTAGAAAAATATAAAGTTGGTACCAATTTGTTTTTCTAAAAATATGATATATCTATTTAAAATAAATTAGTTATGAATATTTAGAAGTTTAAATATTATTTTTATTTCAAATAGACTTTTGAAGTTCTCTTTTTTAAATTTAAATTCTTTGAACTATTCGAACGAACTCGGATGGAGAAATGACTAAAACCAGAGCTGTAGATACAACTCAGTAGTTGATGATTGTTTTATTTGGAATCATTTACATTCCCAAAAATTTTCTTCTTATGATACTGTGCTAAGAACCACAGACAACTCTGTTTCATAGTTACCATGCCTAAGTAAATTTGAGATTGATTTCTCAATCCTGGATCTTCTTTTGACCTACCATGGAAATTTCAATGATTTACGTTTTTGTGAAAAAAACAGTCATCGATATTGGTTGGAGCATTTTTCATTACCAAGATACCACTTAAGATAAGTTGGGTGTTGTTGCCAAACAAATTAACTGTCTGTTTGCTTGCAGATGTAACTCACATGATCTATTTACTTGTATGCTTATTTGGAAGAGATTTAGTTCTGTGAATATTTTGAGAATTGTCACACATACTTCTACATTTATCTACAGGTACTGATATGCCGCAATGAAGCAGACAAATGCTTGATACAGACTTAACTCAACTCTACACGTATAAGCATGAAGGTACTGTGGAGAACCTTGTTGGATATTTCAATGGTTATTGGGGTATCACTGCTGCTATACACTTGACATATTTATTTGAACGATACTGTGATTTGTTTGTGTTACAAATGTATACTTTGGTAACAAATTTGTTAGAAAATATTCTTGTTACAAACTAAAAAGGTGGAGAGAGGATAGCACAATGTTCAGTGCCTGCTCACATACGTTGCATCTGCATGTGTTTAATACGTTTTGTCAGGCAACCATTTCCCATCCACAGCCAATATATATGAGTTTCAGGCCATGTTCTGTTGCCCTATCCAGTTATTGTATTATCAACATGAACAAGTTGTGTGCTACTTCCTTCGTCCTAAATTATAAGACGTCTGACTTTTTTTTGACCTCAAGTTTGACCACTCGTCTTATTTAAGTTTGACCATTCGTCTTATTTAAAAAAATTATGCAAACATAGTCAAATTTAAGTCATTCTTGAAGAACTTTTATTAATAAAGCAGGTCACGACAAAAGAAGTGATATTTTGCACAAATTTTTAAATAAGACGAGTGGTCAAACTTGGTGTCAAAAAAGTCAAACTGTCTTATAATCTAGGATGGAGGTAATACATGATAGTACGGAGTTTATTGCTCAACAGATCTATACTTAAAATTTGATTTTTAATTATTTCTATACTTAAAATCATTATAGTATATATCTCTTTGAACAAATGATAACAAAAGCCTTTTGGACTGCTGATGCCAGTGTAAGACAAAAACACTGTAGCTACAGCTTGAATCAGCAGCCAGTGTATAATACATGTCAAAATATTGGATTTGTTCTACTAGGACGCTGTTGGGGGAGCCCATACGGAGTATGGGTCAACTCCCCCTTGAAGAGGCCTGATGAAGGAATAATGGCGGAGGCCTAGCCGGTGAAGGCTCTCCCCAAGACGGCGGAGGCCTAGCAGGCGGAGGCTCTCCCCAAGACGGCGGAGGCCCGGCCGGCGGAGGCTCTCCCCAAGACGGCGGAGGCCCAGCCGGCGAAGGCTCTCCCCAAGACGGCGGAGGCCCAGCCGGCGGAGGCTCTCCCTGAGACAGCGGAGGCCTAGCCGGCGAAGGCTCTCCCTAAGACGGCGGAGGCCCAGCCGACGGAGGCTCTCCCCAAGACGGCGGAGGCCCAGCCGGCGGAGGCTCTCCCCAAGACGGCGGAGGCCTAGCCGGCGGAGGCTTCCCCCCAAGGCGGCGGAGGCCTAGCCCGCGGAGGCTCTCCCCAAGATGGCGAGGCCTAGCTAGCGGAGGCTCTTCCTAAGACGGCGGAGGCCTAGTACAAGAATGACGGTGGAGTTTCTCCTCAGGACGGTGGAGGCTCTCCCCGGGACAGCGGAGGCCAAGGGCAGTAATCATGGCGAAGGTGTTCCCCAGGGCGGCGGAGGCCCATCAAGGAACGATCAGGTCAGCAAGGCATACGTGGGGACAGTTGATGGGCCTCTAGTGGGCGTCGGCTTAGGCCCAAGATGAAGACATCGCGAGACGGTGTGATGAGAACACCCCTGAGGTTAGACACTAGGGCTGGAATATTCCTGGAATGTACCGTAGCAGTTGATGGGCACTGTTGTAAACTCTGTAAAGTGGTAGTTGAGCTCTATAAATAGGGAACACTTGTAACTGTGAGGGAGAGGTTGGTGAAGCAATTATGAAACCCTAGTTCTTGTGAGTTGGTACTTGATCCTCACTCTCTCCTTCAGGCAGAGCCTGAGCCAAAGCCCGAGTCCGGAGCATCGGCCAAAGCCAAGGGCCTCCGCCCCTTTCTCTTACTCCTACTTGGCCAAAGCCTACTGAATCCCTCGTTTAGCGACCTTCTGTCTGGAGCCTCCGACAGAGGATTTTGTCCGATAGGAGTGCGCTGCGTTCAGGGACCTCCGCCCGTCTTAGGCGGAGGCCGGCCTCCGCCCATCTTGGGCGGAGACCCCGACCTAAGACGAAGGCCTCCGCCCACTTCTCACTCTTGTTAGAAACCAATGTTTCAACAGTGGCGCCCACCGTGCTCGGCACGAAATTTTTTGCAGAGCTAGAAGTTGGAGCCTTCGTTGGTGGGCCTTCTCCAGCCCGTCCTTCGCCAGTCGCCACTGGCCTTCATCGCTGACATTCTCTGGCTAGACCTTCATCAGAGGACCTTCTCCGACCTGCCTTCGTCGGCGCACCTTCTTCGGCTTAGCCTTTGTTGCAACGACTTCATTAGCAGATTGGCAGTGAACCTCAAAGGACGGTAAGAACCTTTGGGCGAAGGTATGAGTGTACGACATACTTACACCTCCATAAAGACTATCTGAGATCTAAAGAGAAAGAAAAGAAGAAGAATTTTTAGCCGAACTCCTAAAGCCTTCGGCCGCTACTACTTAAAAAAGTTTCTACAAAGATTAGAAGGCTTTCAGAAATAAAAGCAGCACTACCCTCTGATTTCATCTTTGCTCACATTTTTATATTTTGACAACTCCGTACTCTGCTCTTATTTCTATTTTTGCTAATAACTTCGCAAAATCTAGTAAAAAGTTTTATGAGTCTGGATTTCGTAACCAGATCTTCTCATCATATTGATCATACAACTTCCGCTAGCCACTATGATGCCTTTACTCTGTTTATGAAAAGATGTGCAGAATCTATATAAGCCTTCAGAGATTTGGATCACATATATGCTACCTTTGCAACCTTGGCGATCCAACGAATACACCACACCTAAGGCAAAATTTAAATACCTTGCATACAACTTGTCACCAATGTGACAAAAAATCTTCTCGTGGCCTTCGCCACAATCAAAGCATGGCCTAAGTGGCTATACATGCTTGGTCCTGACCCGGCTAAACTTAAAACAATTTTCAACTCTTGTCGAATCTCTTTTTCAATAACATGCAGGTCACCAGTACTGTAAGTATCTCTTATCCTCCCTTAGAATATATTTTCATTCGTTGTATGCGTGTTTTCACCTCCTCAAGCCAAATCAGTCAATACTCTATAGCAGGCAATTCTTCTCGTTAAGTGATCAGCCTTCGTCACATATCTGCCCAACAATTATATGAATCAGTCAATAACCTTCGCCAGTCAGTGGTTCTCATGGAATATTCAACACTTATCAGATAACTCAGTGATCCTCTATGAGTCAGTGAATATTCATCTACAAATGGCCTTCTCCAATAAGTGGTATTCAACAGCCAACAACCTCTGCCCGTCTTAGGCGGAGGCCGGCCTCCGCCCATCTTAGGCGGAGACTGGTCTTCATTATATGTCAGTGCAGCCTCCGTCATCAGTCAGTGGGCAGCCTTCGATCAGTCAACAGCCTCTGTCATCAGTCAGTGGCTTTCATCAATCAAGGTTCTCTACAACTTTCAGCAGGGCATGTGTCAATAAGGACCTTCGCCGATTATTCATCTGTCAACGGTCTTCGCCGGTCAGTGCCTTTGACACGTATTGGCCTTCACCAGTCAATAACCTTTGTCAGTCTTTGGCCTTCGTCTTTTTGAGCCTTCATCAGTCATGGTCTTCATTCATCAATCAGTGGATTTCATCTATCATTGGTTTTCAGCATCCTTCATCACTGATTGGTCTTCGTCACTCATTGAACTTCATCAGTTGGTAGCCTTCGTCACTCTACAGCCTTCGCCTGTTAATAGCCTTCTAGTCGGAGACCTCCATCAAAAATTGACTTTCGACATCCAACCAACCTTCGAACCCACAAACACTAACATGTTTTCCTCTTTTTTTTGCAGGCTATACTGACTAAATTCTTTGAAGATCTTCATAATATCTATATCAATCAAATATTTGAGCTAACCTTCACAGGGAACTAATCCTTACTATAGTCACTGCTATGAATCTTACCTGTGCTCATGCAGGCTATCAAGTGGCAGCCTTTGCTAGCCATCTAAAACTATTACCCTCTCATTTGAGGACATTATTTCTTATATGCATAGCTTGTCTTTCATTCAAACTTAACCAACATTCTTGCAGCATGCATAATAAGTTTACACCTTTTAAATATTTTTGTGCAAATGCTATCATTCTCATCATCGCATACATATATTGCGTAAATACATTGCAATGCATGGCCCGGGCCACCCGGAAGAAGTCCCGAGAATACACGGGCGCCATGACTCTATGCATCAAAATCCTAGAAGAAGTCCTGAAACAACACGAGCACCAGGTCACGAAGCTAAGGCTGTCGTGCTGAGACATCAAAATCCTGGAAGAAGTCCTGAAACAACACGGGCACCAGGTCATGAAGCTAAGGCTATCGTGCTGAGACATCAAATCCTGGAAGAAGTCCTGAACCAACACGGGCACCAGGTCACGGAGCTAAGGCTCTCGTGCTACCTTCACGTATCATATAAATGACTAACCATCTTTTGCAGCTAGTGGGAAAGCCAGTGCCTTTCCAGGTGTCGAAAGACTTGCAAAGCAAGTCGATATTCGACGAAGCTATAATGCCCAACCTAAGTCCCTAAAAATGCAGGAGATCAACTCAGTTACATTTTTACGACTTCTCCGGCCTTCGACACACGGCATCGGCGTCTATGTAGGCATCGCCTTCGTCGAGCTCTTCGGCATGAGGGGCTCCGCAACCATCTTCGGTAACTTCACCAACATCGCCTCCGCCAAAAACACCTTTTGGCCTTCGCCAAGCAGCTTTGCAGGAGGACCTTCGGCAAAACCATGACAACTAGCCTCTGCCAACGCGACGCGGACCAGCTTCTCTGGGGCATCAAGTCTTTTTGCCTGGTGCTCGTGAGCAACGGTTTGAAGGCCTCACAACAACCTTCTACCTCGACTACTACGACTACGTCGACTACACCAATCGTGGCTAAAAACTCGGCCACAAACACCAGCCAAGAGGGGCTAGGGGAGTGCACCGGAGGACCAACCACTCAGGAGCGTGAGGCCTTTTGTCTGGCGCTCGTGAACGAAGATTTATTTGAAGGCCTCCACCCAAAGAAGGATCAGAGACAAAGACCTCCGCCTGAAGAAAGGACGAAGGCCTCCACCCAAAGAAGGATCGAAGACAAAGACCTCCGCCTGAAGAAAGGACGAAGGCCTCCACCCAAAGAAGGATCGGAGACGAAGACCTCCGCCTGAAGAAAAGACGAAGGCCTCCACCCAAAGAAGGATCGGAGACGAAGACCTCCGCCTGAAGAAAAGACGAAGACCTCCACCCAAAGAAGGATTGAAGATGAAGACCTCCGCCCGAAGAAAAGTCGAAGACCTCCGCCCAAAGAAGGATCAGAGATGAAGACCTTCGCCCGAAGAAAAGTCGAAGGCCTACGGAGGCCAGCACGCCAAGACGATACCAGACTCGGAGGTAAAGACCTTGGAGATGAACACCTGCAAAGGCTTTGGAAGCAAAGGCCTGCGCATCATGAAGGCACTAGAGGTGAAGACCCCAGAGATGAAGACCTAGGGAGGCCTCGGAGGCGGAGACCCGCACGCCGAGATGACACCAATGGCGGAAGACCCGAAGGTGAAGACCTCTACACCGAGAAGAGACACAGACGAAGGCTCATACAATCGGGCCTTGGAGACACACCTGTGTGCCAAAAAGACATCAGAAGCAAAGGCCTCAAGGATACAGACCTACGCATCGTGAAGGTCCCAGAAATGAAGACCAGAGCACTAAGCGAAGCCAATGAACCATGCCATAGAAGCAGCAGAAGGAGCTGAAGGCTATAGATGAAGAAATCTGGAAGATAAAGGCACCTAGAGCTGAAAGCCTAAGGAATTAGTGCATGTATAGGTTAGAGTCATGCGCATGCTCTTTTCTCCATGCCCTTTTTTCCCACAGGGTTTTTGGGATGGAGTTTTTAGCGAGGCGTGCATGAACGGGTTGCGGAGGGCAATCCTCGCTACCAAGATCTGGGTTGTATAGTGCCTCTTCTTGTATGAACATCTACCAGGTCATGTAGTACCGTCCATAACCTAGTAGCTGAGGGGCTACTGTTGGGGGAGCCCATACGGAGTATGGGTCAACTCCCCCTCGAAGAGGCCTGATGAAGGAATAATGGCGGAGGCCTAGCCGGTGGAGGCTCTCCCCAAGACGGCGGAGGCCTAGCAGGCGGAGGCTCTCCCCAAGACGACGGAGGCCCGGCCGGTGGAGGCTCTCCCCAAGACGGCGGAGGCCTAGCAGGCGGAGGCTCTCCCCAAGACGGCGGAGGCCCGGCCGGCAGAGGCTCTCCCCAAGACGGCGGAGGCCTCGCCGGCGAAGGCTCTCCCCAAGACGGCGGAGGCCCAGCCAGTGAAGGCTCTCCCCAAGACGGCAGAGGCCCAGCCGGCAGAGGCTCTCCCCGAGACGGCGGAGGCCTAGCCGGTGAAGGCTCTCCCCAAGACAGCAGAGGCCCAGCCGGCGGAGGCTCTCCCCAAGACGGCGGAGGCCCAGCCGGCGGAGGCTCTCCCCAAGACGGCGGAGGCCCAGCCGGCAGAGGCTCTCCCCAAGACGGTGGAGGCCTAGCCGGCGGAGGCTTCCCCCCAAGGCGGCGGAGGCCTAGCCTGCGGAGGCTCTCCCCAAGATGGCGAGGCCTAGCTAGCGGAGGCTCTTCCCAAGACGGCGGAGGCCTAGTACAAGAATGACGGTGGAGTTTCTCCTCGGGACGGTGGAGGCTCTCCTCGGGACAGCGGAGGCCAAGGGTAGTAATCATGGCGAAGGTGTTTCCCAGGGCGGCGGAGGCCCATCAAGGAATGATCAGGTCAGCAAGGCATACGTGGGGACAGTTGATGGGCCTCTAGTGGGCGTTGGCTTAGGCCCAAGATGAAGACATCGCGAGACGGTGTGATGAGAACACCCCTGAGGTTAGACACTAGGGCTGGAATATTCCTGGAATGTACCGTAGCAGTTGAGGGGCACTGTTGTAAACTCTGTAAAGTGGTAGTTGAGCCCTATAAATAGGGAACACTTGTAACTGTGAGGGAGAGGTTGGTGAAGCAATTATGAAACCCTAGTTCTTGTGAGTTGGTACTTGATCCTCACTCTCTCCTTCAGGCAGAGCCTGAGCCAAAGCCCGAGTCCGGAGCATCGGCCAAAGCCGAGGGCCTCCGCCCCTTTCTCTTACTCCTACTTGGCCAAAGCCTACTGAATCCCTCGTTTAGCGACCTTCTGTCTAGAGCCTCCGATAGAGGATTTTGTCTGACAGGAGTGCGCTGCGTTCAGGGACCTCCACCCGTCTTAGGCGGAGGCCGGCCTCCGCCCATCTCGGGCGGAGAAACCGACCTAAGACGAAGGCCTCTGCCCACTTCTCACTCTTGTTAGAAACCGATGTTTCAATAGACGCCTCCTGTTGTCCATTTTACCCATTCACTGTGATGTTCTTCCTTCCCCTGCTCACCGTATAGTTGCCATATGTTTTTTTTGTTGTCATATGTTCATACTTTATACAAATATTTTGATTCAATATACTCATTGTTTTTTAATTGATGTTTAGGACAAGCTAATTATATTATTTTTGGTCTTATTATATTATAAATGCTTTGAAACAGATGGAGCATATATAAACATCACATCACATCACATCAGTACCGGCCTTTTTGCCTCTATTCCTCTACTCCCTCCGTCCCAGATTAATTGGACGTCTGGGATTGAAGTGGTAAACTTAGTACGGCTGTAAAATTACCATATTGCCCCTATAAAGATGAGCTATGAATCACTGAATAGGCAGAACATGATTACTCCATACACTTGCAGTACAAAATCTGACACAAAACAAACGTGGCAAAGAATTTCACAGAGAGAAGGAATAGCTACAATAACACAACACGTGTCCACGAATAAGCACTCAGACGCTATTACAGAAACTTCTAGCACTTGCGCCATTGCGCATGCACATCCAAAATTTGAATAAGCAAACTTGGCGCCACTGCCCCACTATAAAATGGCTTCACATGCTCACATGCTCCTGATGAACCCAACGCAAGCCATCCAGAAACCAAATGTGCCAATCTCTATAGCATGCAGGAGAGGTCCATCTTCAACCATGGCCATTGATCTAAATATAGTACCAGGTGAAGAAAGTGAAGAGCCCTCCATAGCTTGCAGGACACTTTCATCTTCAACCATGGCCATAGATCTAAACAAAGTACCACAGGAAGGAAGTGAAGAGCCCTTACCAGACCTAAATCAACAGCCTGCTGATGATGAAGGAGATCAATTTCATCCCATCAAAGAAGCACAAGTGCATCCACTCAAAGGTCAGTCCCACTATCTCCAGAAAGAACAACATGATGGTGTGCATGCTATAGACCTCAATATTCCTGTTTGTGAGGGGCAACAAGAAGAATCTCATGAAGGTAATGTTTCTCTTACTTTCTTTACTAAAACAAAGTGTACTATGTAAAAATAACTTTCTGTATTACTTAAAGTTGTATGCCCCACCCTATTGCAATTTTTGCTGTTGAGGACGACCATCAACAAGATGGAGATTTCAACTTTGATGCTCCACATGTACACGATGATTTTGACCTCAACTTAGAAGCTGCTGATCACCAAAATGAGCTGCAACAAATGAACAGTAAGCCTCAATGGAACTTGTTTTTTTGTAACTATTTTAATGATCATATCGACTCACTAGGTTGACATCTACATGCAACCCCTCAAAAGTTCGAAACAATCTAATTGCCCACATTAGCAACAACTTTCGTAGACTATTTCAAGCAGTGCCCGAGTGTACCAGCCGAACACCCCCTTTTTCTTGAGAAAGACAATGCATCTTGAGTGAAAAATCAACAATACTATGTTACTGGTAAAGCAAGCACATATAATAGAAACCATTTTTAATTCCCCACAACAGCAACAACTTTCCTACACTATTTCAAGCAGTTTATAAACAATGAAGGGGTACTGCTGCCTCACCTATTTTTAGCAACAAATTTCAGCATGTTTTTTTCGCAAAATCTGGAAAAAAAACATTTTGCTACTGATATCTCACACTTTTTTTCCAGATATGATCGACGATGTGCACGAATATGGTGTGTACGCTAATGCTGTGGACATAGTCTTTGATGAGGAGGAGTTGGAGGACTCAGATGTTGAAGAAGATGAACATACAAACGCAAATGATTCACACAAGTTCAGAAATCTGACAGACACTGAAAGACAACAAATATATGAAGCATTGCTTGAGAGAAGTAATCGTGGAAAATTAAAAAAGAACGCTACGAATGTAGTAGCTCATATGTTTCAGGTCAGTAGGTATCAAGTGCGTCGTGTTTGGCGAAGAGTCAAGCAGTGCCATGCACAAGGCAGACCAGTAGATGTTAGATCACGGAGGAAGAATTGTGGCCGCAAAAGGATACAAATTGATCTATCAGATGTTCTTAGAGCTCCCTTGCATAGGAGGAGGACTATACGATCTCTAGGTAATGCTATTGGTGTAAAGAAGAGCACCCTGCATAGATGGTTCAAGGACGGCCTACTACGACGCCACTCCAGCACACTAAAGCCTTTGTTGACGGAAGATAACAAGAAAGACAGGCTACGATGGTGTCTTTCCATGTTAGATCACCGAACACTGCCAAATGAACCCAAGTTCATTGAAATGCACAACATCATCCACATGGACGAGAAGTGGTTCAACACCACATCTAAGTACATCAAGTATTATATGCTTCCTGAGGAGGAGGATCCACACAGGACTGTACACAACAAGAATCGCATTGGCAAGGTAATGTTCTTGTCAGCAGTAGGCAGACCAATATATGATGATGCAGGTAATTGTATTTTTGATGGGAAGCTAGGAGTGTGGCCATTTGTTAGAAAGGTACAACATATTACATACACTTGTTTCACTTTCTTCCATAGGTTTTTGTGCTACAAATTTGTAATCCTTACTTGGTTTCATTTACTATAGGAACAAGCAAGAAGAAGTCGTAATAGAGGAAGGGGGCCGAAGTTACCAAACCTATCAAGGTAGATCGGACTACTATGAGGTCATATCTGATCGGTAAAGTTCTGGACACTATTGTTCGACGGTGGCCACGGGAATATGCAGGAAAAACTATTTATATTCAGCAAGATAATGCCCCTTCACATATGCCAGTAAATGATGAAGAATTTGCTGCTGCTGTAAGACATACTGGGCTAGACATACGACTCGTCAACCAACCTGCCAATTCACCATATTTGAATGTGCTAGACCTAGGGTTCTTTAATTCTCTCCAATCCTTAACCTATGACAGGATCTCTAGGAACTTGGATGACCTGATTGCGAATGTACAAAATGAGTTTGAAAATTATGATCCAAACACTTTGAACAGGGTGTTCCTGACACTACAAGGGTGTTTGATTGAGGTGATGAAAGATGGTGGAGGAAACAAATACAAGATTCCTCACATTGACAAAGATCGGCTAGAGGCATTAGGCATGCTGCCTACAAGCCTTGGTTGTGATCGACAGCTATATGAGGATGTGTTGGCATTATTGGGAAACTAATTATATCATGTATGTTGTGATATTGGGAATTTTGGGAGCCTAATACGGTGCTAATCATGTGTGCTAATGCTATAAATAAAGCATGAGTCCTTGCTCATGTTACTCATGGGTGGTAGTGCTTTCAATTTGCAAACCGTATAATGTGTGGTTGTTTATGCTAATCATGTGTCCTTGTGCCACTACTATGAAACCAGAGTAGTCACAAACCGCAATGCAAAATTACCAACTAACAATGGTGGTAGCAAAATTGCCTAAGAGCTCCTAAGTTCAGTTGTATGAAGACTTATTAACATCATCACAGAACATAAGCAGTCAGCATCACACATGTACATTAATTATCAGTTGATCACACAAAGCACACTTCATAATTACACTAACAGTAGTTCATCATGGGACCAAAAGGTCGTCATGTACAGGAAGTGACAACCTACAGCTAGTACACAAAATCACTTGAGCTATACAAAGTGATAGCGTACACTTCATCGCACAAACATCAGTTCATAACGACACCAAAAGCACATCATCTACTCGCATCAAGACGATTTCAATTTATACTTAGCAGCAAATAAACTAGGGGGCGGGGGTGAAGAATAGAGGCACCATAACCTTGTACGCGTCGATGAACCATTCATGGCAGAAAGGTTCAATCCTAGAAAGCACCTCGGCCAGGCGCGCAACCACCTCTGGGTGCAGGTCCTCGCCAAGCACCTTTTTGGCCAGGCGTGCAGCTACCTCTGGGTTCATCTCCACGACGGCAGCCCCGTCTACGGCCACCGTAGGGGCCAGCTGCACGCCAGCAGCCCCATCCGCGGCAACCGCAGGGGCCAGATCCGCGCCGGCAGCCCCGTTCGCTGCCACGGCAGGGGCCAGATCCGCGCCGGACTCATCATCTTCGGAGCCAGGGACATAGACGTCGCCCTGGGAGTTGAAGCGTAGGCCAGACCTCTTGATTCGACACCCGCGTACGTAGATCCACACCTCCTCAGTTGAGTCGGCGCTGCTTGGCTTGACCTCTGATTCGACGGCGCCTGGCTTGATGATGTGGCCGACGTTCCCACTAGCGCTGGCGGGCGTTGGAATCCCGCGGTCACCAGAGTTGCCGCTGCCGCGGCCAGACTTCAGGAGGCAGCGGATCCCACGTCGAGGCTTCATCAGGTCAGCACCGCCGGCACTAGCCATCTTGCTACCTTCACGCATCCGCCGGCTACGGCGGCGCATCCTGCCGTCTGCAGCCATGCCTACGCAGGGGGCGAGATTTGGAACAGAAGGGAAAGATCGATCTTGCTGTTGGTGCGGGGTGTGCGAAAGGGGATGGAGGGAGGCGTCCGCTCGGCGCTTGCACAGATGAGGCTCGGTGGGGAACGGCAAGGAGTGGACGAGAGCAATCTAGAGAGCCCCATCGGGTTTTCTTTTTTTTTACCATGGTTGCAGACGGTCCACGAAAATAGCAAATAAAATAATATGTACTCCGTACTCCGTACTCTGGGACGGGCTGCATACGTGCGCCAGGTTTCAAGGCTTCAGGGCCTATGTGACCGATTAATGTTGGAAAAAATTTGAACGCTAGACGTCCGATTAATTCGGGACGGAGGGAGTACGGCGTACTGGTGGTGTAAAAAAAATTCAAAATGCAGTGGCCGGAGCCACCCCTGCCCTGTTGCAACAAAAGTTTTCTGCTTCGTGTATGAAAAATTCGAAATGTAGTGGCGGAGACCCCTATCTTGTTGCAGGTATAAAAAATTAAAAAATGCAACGGTCGGAGTTACTGCTTGCTGCGCATGAGATGTGACAACAGCTGACCAAAGGGCGTGAGCCGGACTTCAGGCTGTCCGCACCGCGGCCTGTAACCAGGGAGATTGAGGTTAGGAATTACTATTTAGCGCCGTAGCACTTTCGTTTGTATTTGACAATTATTGTCCAATCATGGTCTAACTAGGCTTAAAAGATTCGTCTCGTAATTTACAATCAAACTGTGTAATTAGTTATTTTTTTATCTACATTTAATACTTCATGCATATGTTCAAAGATTTGATGTGATGGAGAGAGAGTAAAAAAACTTACAATCTAAATAAGGCCCAGGCCTGAAAACAGCGCAACAGCGCCTCTATCGCGTGCAGCGCGCAACTGCATGCGGCACGCAATGCTACTCGTGGAGGCCGAGCCGGCCGCTATGCGCCTCCCGAGGTGCCTGCGAGAGAGAGAAAGAGAGCTGGGGAGAGAGAGAAAGGGGAGATGGAGAAATAAAATATGGAATAGTAGGTATAGAGTATGTGATAGAGGTAATACGAGTGCAGAAGAAATAAGTATAGAGTAGAGAATCTCAATGACTATGATAGAATATTCCTTTTAAAAGATGGAAATAAAGGTCGACGAGTGCTGATAGCCTCAAGCTTTGTGCGCACTGCAAAGGAGCGATGCGATGGGGGTGTACTTTAGCAACAGTTCGTCAAGAATGCTAGGCCTTGTTTAGATTGAAGTTTTTTCACTCTCTCTTCATCATATCAAATCTTTGAACACATGTATGGAGTATTAAATGTAGATAAAAAAATAACTAATTACACAGTTTGATTGTAAATTACGAGACGAATCTTTTGAGCCTAGTTAGACCATGATTGGACAATAATTATCAAATACAAACAAAAATACTACAATGCCAAATACTGATTCCTAACCCCAATCTAAACAAGGCCAGAGTAGAAATGCATCCCACGTTCCTTGGTCCACCGCTAATGAGCACTGTTCCAGATATAAATCTATAAAAGCAAAAATAAAACGTTATGGCACTACTTCGTTTCTATTTTTTTTTTGCAGGACTCATAGATGGTTTTGTTAATTTGGTTTTTTATTCGCTCCCGTTACGTATCAATTTCCACGTTATCTCTCCAATAATCCTACTATCATTTTATATGTTTATTTTAAAGACATGTATGTATGCTGGTATATATATCTGTACCTGAACCAAGATTATCACCATATTTATTCACATGTACCCTATCGAGGATAAAGTTTGCACAATATATAAATGAGGACTCATAAGAATTATTCCCGTCGTAGAAAACTAAGTCATGCTTCCTGAGAAATCAACTAGCTTTAAATTTAGCTAGATTTATATAAAATATTATCAACATTTTGTCTTCCGATAAATTTATTATGAAAATATAGCATGCTCAAAGCAAAAATCGCAAGGAAAGAAGAAAACGACAGCACCCTGTCGCAACAAGAAGAGCCATGAATGAGATCATTGTTCTTGGAGATGTATCAGTTTAGATTTTCCTCACATAATTTAGCACTATGGGCATCTCTAGTTAGATGTGTTATGTAACTTAGATTATGGCTATTAAGACTTGGCATGTTGCCATGGTTGTATTTGTTGCAGTTGAACACATTTTAGAACTGCGGTATTTTCTATGACTAGCCTTTATCCGATACTACTTCTGTGGTTCCAAAAATAATACAATTCAAGAACAATGCTGTCGGATACCATAAAAAGGGGTACCCTAAGCGAGAACCAAAAAAATTGCTTAGACTTTGTAAATATCGAAGCCAAGTGACAATCGCGAGGCCTCGGCCGATTCTCCGATTCGCCCGAGGCCCTGGCCGCACAGCCTCTGGCGAGGTGCCGACTCTCCGCCTCGCCGAGGCCCCAACCCGCAAGGCCTCGGACGAGGTACCGATTCTCCGCCTCGCCCGAGGCCCCGCCCGTAAGGCCTCGGACGAAGTACCGATTCTCCGCCTCGCTCGAGGCCGGCTCGACAACGACCCGTCACCGCTGCCTCGACCGACTTCTCTGACAAAACGTCACGTCCAATTAACGCGTCCAACCACTCCCGCAACGTCAGCCGCGCGTCAGCACAGTACAGCGGAGTGGCCGACGGGACGGGAGTCACATCGACGCCATGCAGTCAGGGACAGGGCGGGGCAGGGGTTACCGGCCACTGTGCTTGGCACTGTGCCCCATGCTGATGCCCGTACTGAACTGTGCTACCTAACTCCTGCTCCAAGGACAGCGCGGCGTGGAGAGTCAGGTCCGGGTCCCTGTAGCCTCGAAATCATGTACAGGACCAACTGCTCCCTCCGAGCCTCGGCAATCCGCTTCAGGGTCTCGGCAGCCTCAGGATTCGCGCCCGCCGAGCCCCCCACGATGGCTCGGCCTCGGCACCAACTGAGTCTCGGCTCTTTACGCTGTCGACACACAGCGACCGGCACGTCGTCTGCAGTACGCACCGTACCCTGCGCCAAGCTGCACCCACGTCATGCACAGGGCCAAACCCCTGTATCCTCAGAGTCAGCACACCCACGCCATCGCATTAGCCCGGCCTCGGCACTCCACGCCGGTCAAGCATACAGCAACCAGTATGCCTCCCGCAGGAGAAGACGCGCCTGCCACCACAGGAGCTCCCACGTCTCACAGGACCAGGCGTGACCGGCACGTCGCTCCAGTGCACCAAGGACAAGACCGCTCCATCGACCATGCCGCCACAGTGACAAGCTACAGGGCTCGGCACGTCGCCTCCGCTCACAAAACGCCACGTAGCAATCCATGTACCATCCTCGTGCCTTCCTTCGACTATAAAAGGGAGTGACCGGGGCCGCTTCTAGATAGAGGGAGAACAGATCGAGGACCACGCTCGCACACACGCGCAAGCAACACTCTGTAACACACGCTCTTCCTCACTGCGAGAGATCAACATCTCAAGCAACCCACGCCACTCCACACAGAGACCTGGGACTAACTCCCTCTCTCGCCCTGCTTGTAAACCCCTACTACAAGCACCTCGGTGCAAGGAATACAGGATCGCTCTCTCGGACTGGACGTAGGGCACATATTGCCTGAACTAGTATAAACCTTGCGTCTCTTTGCATCACCATCCGGGATTAGGGGCACACACTTCAAATTCACTAGTTGGTTGAGGACCCCCCAGTCCAAAACACCAACAGTTGACGCGCTAGGTAGGGGGTCATACTGCGTGTTAGCTTAATCATCCCAACAAGTTCCGGATGGCAGACCCCGTGCGACCTCTATGTCTTGGCATGGTGATATGGTTTGGGACCCTAGAGTTCATGTCTCTAGGATGTGAGTTCGATATGGTACTCCTCACGCCTAGAGCCCCACCGACCGATGACGACGTCACACACCAGCAGCCCAGGCGCAGGCGATGCTCGAGCCGCCGCTCTCGTCGCGCTCGCCAGGCACGACTCGAGCGGGACCACCCCAACACCGCACGAGCTTAGGGTGATGCACCGCGCTCCACCAATATCCCATGCTCGGCTGTTGGTATAGAGTCCCTGGTTGGGGACCTGTCTAGCTTAAGCCTGGGTAGGGGAAAGACGCCGGTGACGTGCAGCAACGCCCCGTCATCGAGCTCTGCCCCGCCACCTCCTAAGGAGTCAACTCCGGCGGAGCAGAGCCCGGCGATGGCACCATCCCCGTATCCCTTTGGGTTGAGCAACGCCGCCGCCGCATTCGCTTCTGCCTACACTACCGCTCACGCGGAGCCCTCAGGACGCCACCAACGTTTCGCCCTCGACCTCTTCGCCACAACCTCGACCCACACCCACGCTGACTCATCGGAGGAGGATGAGGCGTGGGCCGGAGCAGACTTCTCTAGGCTTCGTGACCCTGAAGCTATGCGCCGCTTCTTGGCCGCGAGCGACTACTATTTCGGCTACCCCGACTCCGACAACGAAGGCACTTACGATCCCACTCGAGAGTGCTTCCACATCGGGCTCAGGATGCCAAGGGCGAGCAATGAGAGTGAAGGGGAAGGCAACCACTCCCCGCTCTACCAAGGGGCAGGCGACGCCATGCCTCCACTCGTCGAGCCCCGGGCAGCGTGGAACGAGAACCCCGCCCCTGAGGAACTTCGACGCCTTGACCTGGAGCAGCTCTGTGAGCTTCAGGCCAAGGTCGAACAAGACCGATTCCTTCTGCAGCAGCTCCAAGACACTCTCGAGCAGGAGCAGCGAGGTCACGGTGATGGCGGAGGAGCCCGACGGAGGGCTCGCGACATCCACCACTGCATCAACGATGACGAAGGGAGTGAGCAACCCCCAATCTTCAATCGTGCTAGCCAGAACGTCATGGCAGCAGCGATGCTAGTCCGAACGATGCCCGAGCCCTCTACCATGGAGGGGCGACGGGTCCGCGGTGAGCTCTAGGATCTCCTCGAAACTGCCGCGGTATAGCAGGCCGAAAGTTCTACCTCTCGACGGCGCGGGGGTGCCTCGGAACTACCTGCGGCATCACCTCGGTGGGATAGAGAGGCCTCGGTTTGTCCCGAGCCCGCTCGGGCGCCGATAGCCAACAGGGCCCCCTTGGTGCATGACCGCCTCGGCTACTGACGCGAGGCGCAAGGCGACCACGATGTGATCAGCAGGCGACGGCGCCACGATACTGATGGGCTAGCCCGAGGCTACCACCCGCACCGAGGCGGTCGCTATGACAGTAGGGAGGACCGCAGCCCTTCTCCTGGGCCACCTGGCCCTCGAGTCTTCAGCAGGGCCATCCGCGGCGCTCACTTCCCAGCCCAGTTTTGGCAACCGGCCAACCTCACAAAGTACAACAGCGAGACCAACCCTGAGCTTTGGCTGACAGATTACCGTCTGGCTTGTCAGCTAAGCGGTGCGGATGATGACCTACTCATCATCCGCAACCTCCCATTGTTCCTGTCAGACTCGGCGCGAGCCTGGCTCGAACACCTCCCTCCCTCGCAGATTCACAACTGGCGTGACTTGGTCAAGCTCTTCGTCGGGAATTTCCAGGGCACATACGTACGCCCCGGGAACTCCTGAGACCTCAAGAGTTGTCGTTAGAAGCCAGATGAGTCTCTCCGAGACTTCATCCGATGCTTCTCCAAGCAGTGCACCGAGTTACCCAGCGTTAGCGACTCAGAAATTGCCCAGGCTTTCCTTTCCGGCACCTCCTGCCGAGACCTGGTCCGAGAGTTAGGCCGAAATGTATCAACCACAGCGGTCACACTCCTCGACATCGCCACCAACTTCGCCTCAGGCGAAGAGGCTATCGGAGCCATCTTCCCCGATGGCGACGCCAAGGGGAAGTAGAAGGACGAGGCCACCAGGGCCTCAGCCCCCCACCTCCCCAAGAAAAAGAAAAAGGGTCGCTAGGGGAAGTAGGAGGTCCTCGAGGCCGGTCTAGTCATGGCCACAGATTGCAAGAATCCCCGAGGCCCCGGGCTCTTTGACGACATGCTTAAGAAGCCATGCCCTTACCACCAGGGCCCGGTGAAGCATACCCTCGAAGAGTGCACCATGCTCCAATGTTACTACGCCAAGCTCAGGCTCCCCAACGACGATGCCAAGAAGAAGGGCGCCGGCGACGGAGACAACGACAAGGACGATGGGTTCCCCGAGGTGCACAGTGCCTTCATGATCTTCGGTGGGCCTTCAGTGTGCCTCACGGCGCATCAGCGGAAGAGGGAATGCCGGGAGGTCTTCTCGGTTGAGGTAGCCACTCCCTAGTACCTCGACTGGTCTCGGGAGGCGATCACCTTCGATCGAGAAGACCACCCCAATTATGTCCCAAACCTCGGGTAGTACCCGCTTGTCGTCGACCCGATCATCGGCAACACCAGGCTCACCAAGGTACTGATGGACGGAGGCAGCGGCCTCAACATCCTTTACGCCAACACCCTGGAGCTCCTGGAGCTCGACCAGTCACGACTCCGAGGCGATGCCGCACCCTTCCACGGCGTCGTGCCGGGGAAGCGCACGCGACCCCTCAGGCACATCGACTTACCCGTCTGCTTCGGCACTCCCTCCAACTACCGCAAGGAGACCCTTACTTTTGAGGTGGTTGGGTTTAAGGGGACCTATCACGCTATCCTAGGGCGCCCGTGCTACGCCAAATTCATGGCGATCCCCAACTACACCTACCTCAAGCTCAAGATGTCGGGCCCCAATGGCATCATCACTGTCGAGTCCACGTACGAGCATGCATATGACTGCGATGTCGAATGCATCGAGTACGCCGAGGCTATCGTGGAGGTCGAGGCCCTCATCGTCAACCTCGACCAACTCGGTAGCGAAGTGCTCGACTCCAAGCATCGTGCCGAGACTTTCGAGCCCATAGAGGCCGTCAAGCTCATCCCGATCAACCCCAACTGCTCTAATGGCCGAACGCTGAGGGTCAGTGCCACCCTCGACAGCAAATAGGAAGCCATGCTCGTCGACTTTCTCCGCACGAATGCTGATATGTTTGCGTGGAGTCCCTCAGACATGCCAGGCATACCGAGGGAGGTCGCTGAGCACGCCTTGGACATCCGGGCCGGCTCCAGACCAGTGAAGCAGCGCCTGCGCCGATTCGACGAGGAGAAGCGTAGGGCCATCGGTGAGGAGGTGCAGAAGCTTTTGGCGGTTGGATTCATCAAGGAAGTGTCCCATCCAGAGTGGTTAGCTAATCCTGTATTGGTTAAGAAGAAAAATGGAAAGTGGAGGATGTGTGTGGACTACACCGGTTTAAATAAAGCATGTCCAAAGGTTCCATTTCCATTGCCTCGAATCGACCAGATCGTTGACTCCATAGCAGGATGCGAGACCCTATCTTTCCTTGATGCGTATTCCGGTTACCATCAAATCAAGATGAAAGAGTCCGACCAGCTCATGACTTCTTTCATCAACCCATTCGGCATGTACTGCTATGTGACTATGCCATTCGGTCTTAGAAATGCAGGGGCCACATACCAGCGGTGCATGACCCAGGTCTTTGGCAAGCACATCGGGCGAACCGTTGAGGCCTACGTGGACGACATCGTGGTCAAGTCCAAGAAGGCCGGTGACCTCGTCGATGACTTGGAAGTAGCCTTCAAATGCCTCAGGGAGAAGGGCATCAAGCTTAATCCCGAGAAGTGTGTCTTCGGGGTCCCCCGAGGCATGCTCTTGGGGTTCATAGTCTCAGAACACGGCATCGAGGCCAA